>NC_048599.1:111022837-111322837 GCF_003668045.3 Cricetulus griseus
TTATTAATAATGTGCTCTTATAATGTAAGGCTGTCAGGGATCACATAAGGAGGATAATGTCAATTCTATTTTAATGATGAAGAAATAAGTTCAGGTTTTAAGTAACTCAATATAGGGTACATATATGTGAGCAAATATACAAGAATACATCTGGCTTTAATTTTAAAGCCTATGTGTTACACTTTTGGTGGGGTTGTTCTATTTGTATGGAGAATAACAATCAAAGCTGATTTCTGCCTCCAATTTCATCCTACTCTGGCTGCATGACTTTGGTCCTATTCATCAATCTCTCTTTTGCCTACTTAATGTGTTCTTGAAATCCCACAAGGGAAGACCAAGGCTTAACTTCTATCACTCTAAAAGCAGCTCAGCCTGCCGATGATATCAAGGCAATATTGGGGAGCTGTCCTTAGAAACAAGTATGGCTCTCGACTTAATTCATTGCTAACTAGCATTGCATTTCAAATGTCTGGGCTCATTTATAAAACTCTGGCTATTCTGGTAGAGATATTCTTGCTACTTTCCAATGAAACACATTAGGAGCAATGTTCTTCTCAGACATACATGAAGTCCCATGCCACCACAAATATCGTAGTGTATAACTGGGTTAAATTGTGTCATTCTGGGTCAAAATTGCATTAGTACTACAAATGTGTGTCAGAAACCCACTTACTCTGTTGATAAAATTTTTACATGTAGGAGAAAGCATGCCAGTAAAACATCAAAACCATCAGTTCTAATTCATAGTTATATCAGGTAGAAAAGGAAAAGAAGACATAAAGATTTAGAGAAGAGGTTTGCAAAACAACAGCAACAAAAGACTGTGCATTAGCTAAACTCAGAAAATTAGGATGAGACCTACCTATGAGGAACCACGCATACTGAAGAAAGTAAAAGTTCCCTCTTTCTTTTCCATTACGTGAGTTTTAAAAAAACCGTGTTAACCAGTGTCCCTTCAGAGTTCTCTCTAGCACTTACATAAAGCCTGTCCGGGCATCAACCAAGCTGGTCCATACTACAAGGATCCCATGTTTCAGAATCTGTCAACAGAAATCAAGCAATCAAGGCATTTTCTTTTTCTCTTGATTTGCTGCTAGTCAATGTGAAAATCCAGGTCTTAACCATCATGTGACAAACATGCTGCCAGCCTGCAGAATAAACTATTGATAGATTTGACTCATACATAGAGACTTTTGCATTGCCATGTAATTACTATAGGTAGAATCTCATACCCAGTATGTTTGTACACCACCAGACTCCAAGCTCTTTAAATCAGTCCTTCTTGTATAGCACTCTCTTCCCTGTATGCAGTGCAGTATGTTTAGCCTTCCAGGACACAAAATCTGTGAACAATCTTTCTAAGAAGTTGTTGGCAAGTAGAAAATAATATACCAGGTTCCCTAGTAAATTTTAATAGTAAAACCGAGAAAGGATGGTGAGATGCTGTGAGACCAACATGCTAGTGTTTAAAGGAGAGCTCTATGATGGGAGTGAGTCTAGCTGTTGATGAATCCAGGCAGAAGTTCCTGTCTTTAAAGTTGTAGTGTGTCTTACTGCAGCTGTGTGAGTACTGAGGACTAAAACAAACATAATGAGAGAGAAAGAAATTATCAGATAAGCTGAGTGTGTTGCCACGCTTCTTTAATCCCAGCAGTGGGAAGCAGAAGAAGTCTGGCCTCTGTGAATTAGAAGCTAGCCGGACCTGCATACCGTGCCCCAGGCTACAGAGCTGGACTCTGTTCTAAAAGGATGAAAATTATAAAAAGAAAATATTTTTAAAACTCTTCTAATTGTTGTTCAATATAACCAACCACTGGGACATAAGAAAGAAACCACAATGAACCTGATATTCATATAATTGTGTATTATATGAATCTTGAGATTTTTTAAAAAATTATACTATGCATTTCTACACAGTCTATATTATGAAGCATGATCAAGCATTCACACTTTAATACTAAGGAGACAATTAAAGGTAAGCTTGATTCATGATTTCCAATTACAACTGAAAACTATGTGAATAAAATCAGTTTTATATTATTAATCTGTTCTCTGAAGACAGTTTCTAGAAACTTTGTAATAAAGAGTAAAATTCTGCCATGAGTTAATATCTAAGTCTGTCTTAGATCCGTTCTGCATTATGAAGCTTCCAGTGTACTCAGAGGTGGCTGAATCAAAGACATTGCACAAGTACAAAGTAGCACACGTATTATTAACCTTTCCCTGGTTGTTTCCTCATCTGTAATATGGGGTTAATGATATTTCTGTACCTCACAAGAATGCTGTGTGAATTAATGTTTGTAAAGCCCTTTAAGATCCACGGATGAAAGATGCCATAAAAGTCCAAAGGTGGTAATATTATAGTTATTGAAATTGGAAACACCAATAATGCTGGGAACTGAATATATATTTGGTTGCAAGGCACCCAGTACATTATTAATTCACAGGCACTTACAGAAACTTACCACTTCAAAATTAATGTTTTGAATCATATATATATATATATATATATATATATATATATATATATCCCCTTTAAAATGTATTCAGTATTATATACCAAACTGCTTCGATCTGTTCACAACTGACAAAAATATAGTATTAGTCAATTTCATGCTCATGTCTCATTACAGTAAGTGCTTCTATAGAAGGTAATATATCTATACTCAAAATTATATAATATTAAATTGGTCTATTTAGAGAAAGGCAGTAAATGACACACTAAAAATGCTAAGATGACTTAATAAAATAATTACTTGTACTTCTCTCATTATGACTGTGTTTTTTATTTACATCTCAAATCTACTTGTATTGTTTATAAATGTTAAGCACAAAGTACTTAACAGCAATCTTTCTGAGAAGGTAATATAATACATGTTATCAGTTGACACTTTCTCCATGCTAATTTTTATGTGGATATTAAATATTTTAATAAAAACTTCAAAGGGAATTTTTCCCAATCGCTAGAATTGAAAACAACACTGCACTGCAGCCTTTACTTAAACTTTCTTTTTTTAATTTTTAAAGTCTTATTTATCTACTTTATGTGTATTGGTGTTTTGCCTGCATGTATGTCTGTGTGAGGATGTATGATCTTCTGGAACTGGAGTTACAGACAGTTTTGAGCCACCATGTGGGTGCTGGAAATTGAACCCAGGTCCTCTGGAAGTGCAGCCAGAGAGAGCTCTTAACTGCTGAGCCATCTCTCCAGCCCCTCGTTAGACATTCCTAAATACTTTGTGAGACACATGATCTTTATGTGGCTATCTAATAATTGATGATCTATCCATTCATCAATCACTTAATAATTATTTGTGTAAAGTTAAGTAGAAAAACAAAATCATGCAATGTATGTGTTTACAAACATGTGGAGATGCTGTGTTGATGTGTAAGAACCAGCACAGGTAACCCTCTTAAGGATTCATTTTAAAGATATACAGACCCTCTTCCTTTTTTGAATTTTTCCTGATTTCTGTCTTAATTTCATAATAAAAGTATGAATTTGAAAACTTGAAAATAAAAATAAAGACTGATGTGATAGAATTAAAATACAAAAGTAAGGTCAGTATTCACTTGACATTCTTTTATTTTGAAATGGAGTGAAATAGAAAGATATATACTCATTGTCTTTGATCATAATTTGGGCAGAATTATGAAACAAACACACACATGTACACACTCACACACACACACACACACACACACACACACACACACACACACACACTTTTTTCAAAACATATTTTAGAGACATTCTTAGATTTAATTAAAAGAAAACGCTACTTTGTCTTTTTATCTGTTGAACCATGATTTCCGACTGAGTAAAGAAAAGGTGAACTTCAAATGATAATGGCAAAGCAGGCTAGGAAAAACAACAGAGTTCACAGGTAAGCCAGGGAGTCAAGCAAATGTTATATTTAGAAAGTCAAGAGCTTTGTTTTGCCTGTTTTAGAGGTTTTCCCCAATTTATGAGAGGTTCAAGGTTACCAAGCTCAACACCCAGAGCTCCAAGTCATTCCATAGTATATTCAATATTCCAGTTCAAAGATTTAAATGTATAGTACAAAAGAGGATTTTGAAACTGGGAACTACTGAGTTGGTGAGAGTAGAGGTAAATTATGGTAAAGGTCACCTGGGGTGGCATATTTAGAGGCAGCTAACAAGCAGAAAGCTATATTTAGAGATAGGAAATTAAGGAACACAAAACAAGCTTAACACCTTATCAAAAATGCAAGCTCTTCCATGTATATTTATAAACATGATACGTATAATAGGTAAAAAAATCTCATTGTGTGATGCAAGTACTATTTCTCCTAATGTAAATATGGATCTTGTACACTTTTTGTTTCATTCTGCTCTCATTGTGTTTTTGTTCTTAAATCCATAAACACCTTGCTTATTATTTGAAAAGACAATAGTGTGAAAAGTGATAAGGTTCACTAGAATGTATGAAGCAGTAATATTTCACATAACTTTGTCATTTTGATCAATTCATAGATATATTGACTTTTCAATCTCCTAATGATCTTTTTAAATCTCTTATTTATTTACTTTGTGTGTGTGTGTGTGTGTGTGTGTGTGTGTGTGTGTGTGTGTTTTCTCGGTCAAGTGCTACAGCCTTTGAGTAGAGGTCAGAGGACAGTTTGAGGAAGTTGGTTCTTACCTAATATCATGTGGTCCCAGAGTTACCTACTATCTAGTGGTTAGGTTTGGTAGCAAGTATCTTTACCCACAGACCCATCTTAATACCCTATTCCCATAATTCTTATAGATAAGAGAATAATCCTATGTGCTTGTCAGTTTTGAATTCTAACAGAACAAATTGTAAGGTTATGATGTGATCACTTGTTTACATAACATCTATAAAAACAGTCAATTCTGATAAACATAAAAGAATCACTTGAGTAGCCATTGTGCTAATAAGAAAGATAATTGTGGGCTTATCCATATGAAATAAAACTAGAAAAGTCCTGACTCCTCTGATGTTTGGTTTAAACAAATGCATTTAAATTTAAAATTAGAATTATGTGATGAATTAAATAAATAAAATTTATTTAAATATAAAACAATTCATAGTAATTGCTTCATCCTTTGGTCCTCCATGTCTTGAGCTGCATAATTAACACAGAGAGTATATTTCTCTAATTACTCATTTTCCATCCTTGTCACTATTCTACTTTTTCTATCATCTCTCACTTTGGTGTTATTCCTGGTTCTAGATGATATTTCCCTTACATTCTGTATCACTTTCCAGCTGCAGTCTCCTTGATTGATCATATTCAGTGGGTATTTTTGTTTTCTTTTAAATACCTCCCATGAAGAATGCTCTCAGATGATGGCTCCCATATGACCTGTCAATTTTCTGTTTCTGTTTTGTTATCTTTTCTTTTTGCTTGTGGTTCTGGTCATCCAACCCGGGACATTGGTTTTGTTAGGCTAATACTCTGCAATTATACCACATTCCCAGCTCTCTAGCATGTTTTTTGTAACAGAGCTTAGTACGTTAGTTTATTATGTGTTGTCTTTGGCTTCTTTTGTAATATGTTGATAGTCCCATAGGCCCAACAGAGAGCTTCTGGCTCAGAATTTCTATAGTTCTATTTCTTTATAGATTATTGGTTACCTGTTGTAATCCATCAATGAGCAGGAAAAGGGATTTTGTTTCCAGTGGGGAACATTGTTTGGAGAAATACTGCCTGTGATATCTAGAGTGACACTTAACATCCAGTGAGCATGTGGTAAATATTTGTGAATAAGTAAATCAATGAACTCAGAGGTGGTAAGTATTGAGCAAGTTCCTAAGCCTGGAGGTCTATTTAACATCGTTGTGTTTTCTTTGCAATTCTGTAAACTCTTCCTGCTCAATTTCTTACCCTTTAACAATAACAACAAAACAGCAAATAATCCTTCAAATACTTCAATAATGCCATCAATATTTACCTGAGAAAATGGTAGTTAAAATAAAATCACATGTGTCCCCACAATCATGTATATAGTTGTCCCTAGTTTTTTCCATGTTTTTTTGTTTGTTTGTTTGTTTGCTTCTGTAGAAAACCAGTTCCATCTACACATTAGTTAATATCAAAATAATTGAAAAACTGACCATGACTTTCTTTGAGTTCTCTGATATCTTCTTTTGTTTCTCAGGAATGTGATATTGACCTTTATTATTTTAACAAGAACTTACCAAAATTATCCAAAGTCTTTATCTGACCAAGATAGTGGTCCTTTATCACTCTTTATGGCATGTGGCCTGTAAGCACCAGGCAGAGTCTACATTGCTTCCTTCCTGGTAAGACTTTCTGTTTGGTCCAGGGCACCACACCCTTCTGTTTTCTGAAGACTGAACATTGTTCACTTCTCCTAGCCCCTGTTCCTGTCTGGCTCATTGTTTTATTCATCATCCAAAAGGAGGAACATATATAGAAGGATCTCCTCCATCATCTCCTCTTTTGTTTCTAAAAAAGGGAAGGTTTTAACTTTAACATAGTAAAAGTACATATAACAAAACAGTTATCAAGTAGGAACATAGTAAACAATATTTAGACCATTAACATTTGGCAAAATTTAAAGAAAATATTCTATTATCTATCAAATCTTTGTGAGTCTAAAGTTTTATATGTAACTTACCTTTTATCCTAACTAAGGAAAACCATAACCATAACTATCTCTCTTCAACTCCATCAAAAACTTCAGAAGGGTAATATATAAACTCTAGAATTGACAGAGACATCTCACTGCCTGGATAGTCAGCCAAAATTCCTCTGTAACGTTGGAGCATCCATCTTCAGCCCATAGTCTCAAGTGTGTCTGGCAGACTTCTCAGTGAAGCAGGAAATTTTGAACTGTCCCACATACATTGGCAATTTGTCAGTGATTTTTATCTATATCCTACAGAATATATGACAGACTCTTCCATGGAGCAGGAACCATTGAGGACTATCCCATCTTGTTTTGCAAGTTCGGCAGTCATTATCCTGTGGGTCCTTCATGTCCAGTTTGCACAGCATACAGTAAAATAGTCCACACAAGAGCAGATTCTTGCCCAAATGGCTATTTCTGCCATGTTGAAGGCAAACTCCATAATGAGTTTCTTTGATGTCCATCTTCCTCTCTGATGTAATTGGTGTTGCCAGGAGCATTTGTGTCTTGCTGTCATGAAAAATCCTAAACCATTTTCAATGCCATATTCTGTGGGTCTTTGAAACGTTTAAAGACTATCTCAACTGTATCTCTGTATATCTAGAAAACCCAACTAACAAGTTTTGGCTATTGTAGGTGACTATATATAATCTGTATTTCATTATACATTGCATTTTTAAATGATCTGCATAAACAGAATACCTGAACAAGAGCAGAAATATGAATACAACAAAATTGGCCTTAAATTTGTATCAATAAACCAAAATCCATAACAATACAAAGTATTCACTTCTATATAATTTTCCCTTTTTTCTTTAGAAAGAGATTAACTGTGTTCATTAACCATTATAACCAACCCCATTTAAATGAAAATAATCATTCATAAACAATATTTGGGAATTTGGACAACCTCTCCAAACTGCTTCCTGCTACTTGGGGAAGCTGTCAATACCAAGGAGATCCTGAGAAAACCCAGAAACCTTGCCAAATCCTGGCTCAGGATGCATTGCTTCAGCTGTTTTGGATACTGGCTCACCTGGGCCACTACTTGAGGGGGGTCTTTCCTGATCAAACCATATTAGTCTTGAAGGAATCTAAGCTTTTCATTTTCTGTGAAAACAAAAACAAAAACTCGTTTCCAAAGAAACATGTCCTTAAACTTAAATTTAGGATTCAAGGCATTTTTAAAATATATAAACTGGATTAATCCAGCAGCATTTATAATCAAATGTCTTTTTGCAGCTGTTGCTCCTTCCTCATCAAACAATTCAAAGACAACATAATAACATACAGTATCCAGACTCTCTGTGTACCTTCCATCTTCTCTTGGATTTTTTTTATTACTCTATTTCTTTTACTTTTATTTTTTTTCCATTTTTTTGAGACAGGCTTTCTCTGAGTAACATTGGCTCTCCTTGAACTCACTCTTCGAACCAGTCTGACCTTGAAATCACAGAGATCTGCTTGCTTCAGCCTCTCTAGTGCTGGGATTAAAGGCGTGTGCTACCACACCCAGATACTTTATTTCTTTTCTAAGGGCTTTATCCTTTTTATTTTCTCTCCCAAGCTTACATGTATTTTTAAACACAATATAAACTGTTTAGAGGTTATTTTTTCATCTGAATCTGTTTTTTCTGCCCAGGAGTCTTTTATCTGCTAAACAGCTTTGCTAGGATTAAAGGGGTATTTTAGCTACTGGCTTTCCAACAGGGCAAGGATATGTTTACTGCCAGCACTGGGAGCTGTGCTCACTGCCTTGGTCTATGCAGCCATCAAGCAGCATGCTGTGCAGCATGGTGATATGGTCACTGCTGCTGCCAGCTGCTCTTACACACCATTTGATTGTTTGGTAGCAGATTCTCTTAAAGAGCCATGCTGTTTTGTTTGTTTGTTTGTTTTGTTTTGTTTTGTTTTTCTGCTAATGCTGAGTCAGGAGGACTCCGTTAAAGGATCCTCAAGCCTCTGCTTGTCTCTAGCAAAAAGAACCACCAGAGAAAATGCTGCTACCAAGAAGCTATGCTTGCCTCTGTTCTTTTGTTTAGAAGCCCTTTCAAATCTTCAGGAAAATGGGAATCAGTCTACTACAAAATCCAGCAATTCCACTATTAGGCATATACACAAAAGATGCACATTCATGCAACAAGGACATCTGTTCACATGTTCACAGCAACTTTATTTGTAGTAGCCAGAATGTGGAAGCAATCTAGATGTCCCTCAACTGAAGAATGGATGTAGAAATTTACATTTACACAATGGAGTACTACTCATCGAAAAATCAATGGAATCTTGAAATTTGAAGGCAAATGGATGGCACCAGAAGAAACCATCCTGAGTGAGGTAACCCAGTCACAAAAAGACAAAAATGATATGTACTCACTCATATATGAATTTTAGACCTAGAGCAAAGGAGTAGCAGCCTACAATCCACATGGCTGGAGAAGTTAAGAAACAAGGGGGACCCTAAGAGAGACACACATGGTCACTCATAGAAGGGGAAAGAGACAAGATCTCCTAAGCTAATGGAGAATATGGGGGGAGGGGAGAGGGAGCTAGAAGAAAGAGAAGGGGAGAGGAGTAGGGGAGAGGAGGACATGAGGGAGCAGGAAGACCTAGTCAGGGAAAGAACAGAGGAGAGCAAGAATAGAGATACCAAAATAGAGGGAGCCATTAGAGATTTAAAGAGAATTCTGGCACTAGGGAAATGTCCAAAGATCTACGAGGAGGACCCCAACTAAAAATCTAAGCAATAGTGGAGAGGCTACCTTAAAAGCCCTTCTCAGATAATGAGAGTGATGACTACCTTATATGCCATCCTAGACCCTTTATCCAATACCTGATGAAAGCAGAGGCAGTCACCCACAGCTAAACACTGAGCTGAACTCTGGAATACAGTTGCAGGGAGGGAGGAGTGATGAGCAAAGGGGTCAAGACCAGCCTGGAGAAACCCACAGAAACAGCTGACCTGAACTAAGGGGAGCTAATGGACCCCAGACTGATAGCTGGGAAACCAGCATAGGAATGTTCTAGACCCCCTGAATGAGGATGTCAGTTTAGAGATCTGGTTAATTTATGGGGCCTCCAGGAGTGGATCAGTAGTTATCCCTAGCACATGAATGGACTTTGGGAGCCCAATTCATCTAGAGGAATATTCTCTCAGCCTAGACACACAGGAGAGGGACTAGGCCCTGCTACAAATGATATGCCAGACTTGGAAAATTTCACCCATGGAAGGCCTCACTCTCCCTGGGGAGCAGAAAGGGGATGGGATAGGGGATTAGTAGGGGACAGGGGAGGAGAGGAGGGAGAGAGAACTGGGATTGACATGTAAAAGAAGCCTGTTTCTAATTTAAATTTTTAAAAAAGGAAAAAAAAAAACATTTTATCAGGTCTTACCTGGAAATTCTTGCAACCCATATCTGGGCTCCATTTGAAGAAGGAGTTTTCTGTCTTGCTAGATCCCACCACCCTTCAGCCCCAAATAAACACAGGAACACTCTATTAATTATAAAACTGTTGGCTGATGGCTAGGGCTAGTATTGGCTAGCCTTGTCTTAATTATTATCCCATAACTACTAATCTATTTATATTTATATGGCCTTATCTTACCAGAGAACCCTTGGTGTGTTCTATATTCCTGGTCTCTACATAGTGTCTCTTTTCAGCCTTTCTCTTCTCTCTCCCCAGCATTCTCCTTGTCTCCTCCACCTGCCTATCTTCCTGTCTGGCTAGCTGCCAATCAATGTCTTATCCAGCAACCAATAAGAGAAACATATATACAGAAGGACACCCCTATCAGTTTTCCTTTCTATCTATTGACTACTATTTCTCAATTTACTTTATTATCTTTTGGTGATATATTATTTATGATTTATTAAAGCTTTATTGAGGATACTTAAAAAATTTAGCCACCAATGTGTATAAAAATAAATATTTTTAAAGAATTTGGATATCTCAAAGTTGTTTTGATTTGCATTTCTGTGATGGCTAAGCATGTTGAGCCCTTTCTTAAGTGTCTTACAGCAATTTTAGACTCCTCCATTGAGAATTCTCTATTTAGTTCTGTACCCCATCTTTTAATTGAATCATTTGGTGTTTTGGAGACTAGCTTCCTGAGTTCTTTGTAAATTTTGGAGATCAGCTCTCTATCAGATGTGGGGTTGGTGAATATCTTTTCCTATTCTGTGGGCTGTCATTTTGTCTTGTTGACTATGTCCTTTGACTTACAGAAGCTTCTCAGTTTCAGGAGGTTCCATTAAATATACTTGCTTATCATAATTTAAGCTCAAACAGATTTGAAATCTCTTCGGACATTTTAACAAGAATGTACTTATCAAAATTATCCAAAGTCTTTATCTGACCAAGACAGTGGTCCTTCATCACTGTTTATGGCATGTGGCCTGTTATCACTAGGCAGAGTCTACATTGCTTCCTTCCTGGTAAGACTTTCTGTTTGGTCCAGGGCACCACACCCTTCTGTTTTCTGAAGACTGAGCATTGTCCTCATCTCCTAGCCCCTGCTATCTTCCTGTCTGGCTCAGTGTTTTATTCATCAACCAGTAAGAGAAACATAAATAGAAGGACATCTTCTGAAATTGAATCTATAATAATATTCTACACTTTAGACCTTAAGTGATGTTTAGATCTCCAGAGTTTAATACTTTTGAAGAGGTCATATCTGATGATACTATTTCATATAGAGTTATTAAAGGTGTGATCCTTAACCAGCAGGATTAGTCATCTGGGAATATGTTAAAAATGTAAATTCTGGCTGCATGATGGTGGCACATGCGTTTAATCCCAGCACTCGGGAGGCAGAGGCAGGTGGATCTCCTTGAGTTCAAGACCACCCTGGTCTATAAGAGCTACTTCCAAGACAGCCTCCAAAGCCACAGAGAAAACTGGTCTTGAAAAACAACAACAAATAAATTTAAAATTAAATTCTGATGTTTTTCTCAGCAAACTTGCTGAAGAAGTGGGACCCATAAGTCTTAACAAAAGGTTTTCAGGTCATTCTGATGCAGACTAATATTAAAAAGACCATCTTCTTTTGTGTGTGTGTGTGTGTGTGTGTGTGTGTGTGTGTGTGTGTGTGTGTGTGTGTGTGTGTAGTCATGGTTATATTCATTATAAATGTAAATACTCCCACCATATGTCTCTAACCTTATTGTCCAATTATTGGAACAGTGGCTAGCCCATTTTAATAAAGGCTCCAAGTCTGTTAACTGACTTAGGTCTGAAGAAAAGGAGTGAATCTCACTCTACAATCCAGTTGAAATTTATGTGTATAACATCCCCTATTTTCCTCCTATTTGTCAAGATGTGCTCTAAGGGTCTTATGATCTATTAGGCATATCCAGGATCCCTAACTGTTGAAAATATCATTGGTTTATAATAATAAATAAACCTCAACTTTATCATAAATTCTCCATCTTTATTATTAATATTGTTATCAAGAATCCATTATACCTAGCTTTCTGTTACCACTGGGATTCAGTGAGTAGCCACCATGGAGCAATATTTTAGTTTTTAGGTTTAGTTAAATATATTCTTTAAGATCTTTGTAAATACCCTGTCCTCAGGTACATTTTGGTAATATAAGCTGAGATTAGTTGGTCATATAAAACCATAACAAATCTATTTTAATATTCCCACCTTTTTGAGACTATTTCTACCTTTTAACCGAGAAGTCATATTATTAACCAACACTGAAAGGAGACCACAACTGATCAAATCTAGGCTTCAAATACTTGATTTAATAGACTATTAACAAGTTTAGTAATAAAGTCCAAACTCATTGTCATGGGCTAGAAGACCCTAAATCAGTGGGTCTCAACCTTTCTAATGCTATAACCCTTTAATATAGTTTCTCATGTTTCAGTGATCCCCCAACCATAAAATTATTTTTGTTGATACTTCATAACTTATTTTGCTACTATTATGAATAGTAATCTAAATATCTGTGTTCTGTGTTTCCCAATGATTTTTGGCAACCCCTGTGAAGGGATCATTTGACCACCAAAGGGATTACAACCCATAGGTTGAGAACTGCTGCCCTAAATGGTTATGGTTTTCTCATATATATATATATATATATATATATATATATATATATGTTTTGTTCCTCCAATCTCCTCACTAGTCTTCTTACTGTTATTATGAAATACTCTATTATCATATAAACATTTTTTTTCAATTTTTCTATTTCTGGTACTTAGAGAGCATGACCTCACATCTTCATCACTTTCTTTTTTTGTTTGTTTGTTTTCAGAGACAGTTTATCTGTATAGACCTGGCTGTCCTGGAACTCACTCTGTAGACCAGGCTGGCCTCCAACTCACAGATATCCACCTGCCTCTGACTCCTGAGTGCTGGAATTAAAGGTGTGTGTCATCACTGCCTGATTTTCATCTCATTCTTAAATCATTTATCTCTATTTTTTCATGTCACTTATAATGGTCAGTGTCTTCCCTGATCACAAAGGCTTAAATTGCATGCATTTTAACACACTTTATCCATTTATCTAGTTTTATGTTTCTTCACTATTTGAAATAGTTTTTATTATTTTTTTCTATTCTATATCTTCCCCACTAGAGTACTTGCTGCCACAAAAACAAGAACAAATCTATGTTGTTGATTTGCCTATTTATAAGTGCTTACAGCTATGTGCAGCTCATAATTTGTGTTCAATAAACATGATCTAACATCTGATAACACTATAAATTAATTTTTAAAATATCTTCTCATAAGTTCTATCACATGGTTAAGGAAATTGAAACACATCTGTGTTAGCTGCTCTGAGGGTTTTCAGGGTTTGGACCCAACAGTCAGTTGTGCTATATTTCATTTCACTTTATTTCAAATGTTATAGGGTTTCTTTTATATTTTAAGTACATTTATCAATACAGAACTAAAGGTAATATTACTGGTATATTGATATTTTTTAATTCCAAAATTCTAGTTCCTGATGCTTCTTTACATCATTGTCACACTTTGAACAAAAATCTTTTCCTTTTTGTGTTCTTATCTTAGTGCTTGTAAAGTAATCACTTAGTCCTTAAGGCCGGGAAACTTCAAAACTGCAAGGTGCACAGTCATGCAAATTCAATACTAATGGTTTAATGGTTTCGCTCAAATCTCATTTCTTTCTAACTGTTTTCTATGATATATCTTTGGCTTAGGACTTATTGCTTGGTTGGTTAATATACATTATTTATAAAGGACTGAAAGTTAGTGTGTGTGTACAAAATATTCTAATATAAAACCCTCACATGCATGTAATGATATGTGGAGGTAATCCTATTGGTACTGATGTATGGGGGTTGGAGTCATTATGAATAGGGTTAGCATGTTTCTAAAAGGTCATCAAACTGGTTTGGTCTTCTTGTAATGAACCGTAGAAATGATCCCTGAAGGTATATTCTTCTGATCTGGTCTTTTTGTTACATGAGGTTTCAGTGAAGAGTCTCCAATCTGGAAATTGTCCCTCACTAGAACACAAAACCATGCCGGTACTCCTATCTCTTTATCTTTGACTTCTATTTTAAGAACTGTCAGAAATAGTTTTCATATGCCACCTAGTCTACTATGTTGTTACCAGCCTGATTTTTGGCATTAACATAGCCTTAGTGAATTATCACTTAGTCATCCTAAAAATTGTGAGTGGAATCTCTTCTTGGACATCAGATCTTCACTTCTTGCCTTGTCATAACTTCTGTCTTAAAAATGTTTTTAATATTATGTCAGTTCTTTATAGTATACATTTATCTTGGAATTCCATCCTTTCGTTATTTCCTAATTTAGTTTTCACTGATTCTTCAATGATAAAGTTAAGTAGCACTTCCTTTCAAAGGTATTATTTAATTGACTCGTCACATGTAATTATTTTTCTTCTTTTATTTCACTGCATATTGATTACACCTCTCCTGTGCTTTGGACTATAGTTAGCACATGTCCTTTGTGTTATTATCTTGGAAATATACTGAAACCCAGGACTATATCCTTTCTACCTCTTTATTTGTACATATCACTTACTGTAATAATTAAACAATAAACGTGACAGATACATTGTAAAGATTTGTTTCTACAAGATTTCAAGTAAAGATTGGTAATTGTGCTCCAGAAAATTAAGGGTATATACTAGATTGTTTATTTTTCAAATTTAGAGAATCTGTGTGAATTTTCTCAAGATTCTGACAGAGAAGAAGCAGTGACCTCACACCTCCAAAATAGCACCTTGCCTTTTAGAATGGCTTCAGAAGAATTCATTGAAGATTTTACACAGCCTCACTGCACAGTATCTAGATTTTCTGCTCTGATTCTTTATGGCCCCTGATTGACATCCTTATACATATACAGACAGGTGTACCAATTTGGGTGAATGTTGTCCTGAGTTGTAACAGTTAAACCCTAAGAAATTCAAGAAGCATAATTTGTTGACAGATCCCTTATTTCATATTTAAGAATCTCCATAAGTTGCAGCATTTCACAATATCAAATGCAATAGACTTCATTAATAATGAGGTATTACTATTTTTAGGATAGCTAGTATGTCTACCTCCAAGCATAGTGTTTTTGGGTATAAATTGATATCAAAGGGGCTTGGTATGATCTCTCCAGCTATATTCATCTTAGGAGTACTAACAAAGACTACCAGAATTCTTTGATTGAAAAGAAAGGATGCTACACAATGGTTTTAGATGCTTCCCTATTGAGATTTAAAATGTACCGATGTTGGAGAAGTCCAGACTGCAGCATAGATGACCTTATGCTTCTATATTTAGAAAAAAAGCAAATACTAAGAATCTCTATATCTATGTCAAGTTTTGAGCATTATAGTTTCTGGATTTTATGTTCCTCTTGCAAGAATAAATTAACAACAAATTTTATATCCTCTTCTATAATATCCAGAGAGATTTTTGATGTGTTTTAGGCATTTTTCTTCATAATAGATGTCAATACTAAGATCACTGCAATATTGAGGAGGGTAAGGCCCAAAATTACAGAAACATCATCTCACAGCTTACCAAGTATAGAACGAAAATACAGATGCTATTTGTTTTATGAGTATAGCACACCAGCTACATTTACACATGCCATAAGCAGCTATCTAACAAATAGGAGCAATTTATTTTCCACTGATAATTAAGATCTTATGAAGAATAGATAACCATTCCATTCCTCATTTAGATAATCTTCAGTTTCCTTCCTTGCCACATCTTTTTTTCCTGGGCCTGCCTCCTTTCTTTCTTCCTCTCATTTTTCCCTCTCTTGCTTTGTCCTCCCTTGATTTTCTATTAAAAGATTACTTTTTATTTACTCTTTAAGAAGTTTAGGTATATACAATGAAAGCTGCTCATTTCTACCCCCTAACCCAGCTCCTCGTAGCAGGAAATCCTTTCCTGCCTTCAGATCCGCATAGATACTGTGCCGACATTTCCTCTCCTAACTTTATATCCTTTCTTCCTCACTCATAATATCATAGTAATTGCAATTAATGCTGACCATATGTGCATGTGAGTGAGGTAACTCAGTCCCAGAAAGACAAATAGTACCAGTTCTCATTCATGGTTGGTCTGGCACCAGTGCTTTTGTTCTGTGTGTTTATTTTGGAGCAATAGTGGATGCCAGGAAACTAGAAAAGGGGAGTTTGAGGAGCAGATACAATAATGGAGGGGGGTACTACATTTCTTTCTTATGGTAAGGTTTTTACTATGTAACCCTTACAGGCCTCAAATGTACAAATTTCCAGTTTTACCTGTGAGTATTTTTATTTAGTATTTTCTCTTTATTATTTTTGAGGAGCTGGATTTGACAAAGGGTCTTGTTATGTAGTGCAGGCTGTCTTTGTAATCTCCATTTAGACAAGGCTAGTCTTGTGCCTGAACCATCTCTCGTTGACCTCGTCTTTCCAGTTGGTAGAGATGGGAGTGTAACCACATGTGATTCATTTTCTGTGTTTCTAAAATGGATTTTGATAATTGAGAGTACTTATATTGGGCAGAAAGAATGACAAAAAATCCATACTTTCATATAATATTAGTGGGATAACACAAGTTTGATACTGTATAGCATCTCTAATTCCCTGACATTGCTGATATTTTGCAAAAGGTTAAATCTTCGAGCAAAATTTTGGTTGTGTTAGCAAGGCTTCTCAAATGCAAGTTACATATGTGGAAATATCAACTATTTGGCACAGCTGTATAGCTGGCACCGTGACTTAGTAAGTAAAGGTGCTTGGCACCAAGTCCAGCTACCTAGCTCAATCCCTGGAGCCCATGATGGGAGGACAGTACATCTCCTGCAAGCTATGCATGCCTTCTAGCATAATAAGCAAGCAAACAAATAAATATTTAAAATTTAATACAACATAATTCTGCTGTCCTGGAATTCACTCTGTAGAGCAGATTGGCTTTTAACTCACACAGAGGTCTGCCTGTCTCTGCCTCCTGAGTGCCGAGATTAAAGGCATGTGCCACTGTGCCCAGCTCAGAAATCTTAAAATTTCTAGGAGTTAAGTTGTAGCTCAGTAGCAGGTATTTGATCAACAAAAGTATGAACTTAATGTCCAACATTGTATAAAAGACCAAAAAGACTTCATAAAGCATCAAACAACCCATTTCCAGTTAAGTAAACAGTAAAGATCAAGACCGAAGTAGCCAAACAGAGAGGTGAAATTCTGGAGGATGTGCTGAGAGTCAGATGAGGATAATTGGAAAGATACTAACCAACAAAGCAGAAAGGCAGCATGGAGAAGAAACCTCCCAGAAGAGAGAGATGCAAGAAATTTAGATCGAATTTAGCCCTGACAGGAAGGTGCTGGAACGGCGAGTCTGACAACTTCTGGAATGCCAGAAAGTGAAAAGAGCAGAGAGTAAAAGGACAAAATTTATTATCAATTTCCAGAGAAGACTGAAGACAGGGTTAATATAGAGTTTTTCTCCTACGTAGGGGGCACTAGGCTACTAACCCTGATTTTACTACCAAATAGATCTAGCATGAGAGTGATAAAGCAGGCTTCACCCCAGAGACCCACTGTGGGAGCTGCTGATAGCTCTTCAGAGTAAAGAATCCTGGGTGGGATGCAAATTATGACGGTGTTTGGTCATATAAAAACTGTACATGATCACCAAATTGGGTTAAATTCAACCAGTATTGTTTAGAATTACTTTAATTAAATATATTTTAGATATAATTTAGAAAAAATTCCATTTGACATATAAGGAAAACTGCAAATTTATGTAGCATAACAAAAATATTAAAAACAAAATATGTTCATATGTGTTTTTATACCTTATAAAGTGTAACATTCTTCTCATTCCTTGAAAAATTGTACTTACTTCATCTAAAATTATCATCTTTTTTTCTCCCATACAGAAATTTTATTACTAATTTAACATATTCAGCTAATCTTAATTTGGCTTTTACAAGTGTTCCTTTGTGTTAACAAGTGTATTTCATTCATGATGGTTCTACTCCTCACTAAACAAAATGTTTGTTTGCAGCAGTGGTGACAAAACTACAGCTTGCTTGCTTTAGCTCTAGTCCGTCATGGTGCAACAAGAGGCTGTTGACCCAAGTGATGAGCAAAGCACTGCCTTACTGCTTATATCACTGCAGTTCTGGGTTCTTGAGTGCAAGCCATGACAACAATGGCAATAAATAATCAAGAGGGTTTTTGTAACATGTAGCAATTCCCAAAATTATAATGATATTTAATACCAAGACAAAAGGAGAATATAATAAAATAAACAGCATATGCTTTTTGAGACAATATAAGCCAATTAATATTACATGCTCCCCAGTGTTGAATGATTGTTTTACTAAGAAGGTCATTAAGTAGACAACTTGCATTAGCTGAGAACTTGTCTGAAATGCGGACTCTACTGACAAAGTCCTCATACTCACTTTTCAGGTTGGGAAGTGCTGCTACAGCCCATTTGCTATGGTCCACACCTTGCACACCTCAGTTTTCCTATGGAGGAAAGTGAGGCTTTAGTTTCAGGTCTACTTGTGTTGTTGGGTACTCATTTGTGACACACTGCTTGAGCAGAATCTTTGAGCTTTCTGAGCCTCAGTGCTCTCATCTGTAAAATTGCTCATGTAACATAGTAATTATGTCCTGAGCATATTGGGGGAGTATTCCATGAATTTCCAACAATTTTTAAAAGAAAAAGATCCACTCAAATAAGAATGCCATACTTCATGTTATGATTGGTTCTGAAGGAGCTCCTTCTTTGTATAGTCAACATGGTCTGATTATAACTTGTGTACTTGCAGCACCAGCAATACAAGCATTTTGCTAGTGCCAAACATACTCCCCAAAGAAAGAAAAGGAATATATGGTACCAGACAGTCGATGAATAGACAGCCATTTTCACAATAAAATTGTTATTACAGCATTACTCATGGTAAATAATATCAGTTTAAACTCCATAAACTCCAAAGTGCTTTTCACAGTACTGTGTAATGGTTTGGATGTGAAACTCCTCCACCCCCACCCAGTGCACAGGTGTTGAGAGCTTGCTTCCCAAAATTGCAAAGCATATAGCTGATATTTGGGGGACTGATTGGCTCATGAGGACTCTGTCATAAACAGCAGGTTACGGTGTTGGTGGACTCATGATTGAATGCACTATTGCGGGGGAGGTGGTGGGAACTACGGTTGGTGGTTGAGCCTAGAATGGAAGTGGTTTGCTGGGAGTGTAGTTCTGAGGGATACGCCTGGAGCTTGGGCCAGTTTCTTCCTTTCTCACCTTGGTCTTTCAGCACAACTGTGGTGAGGTGCGCTGTCTCCTCCAACTCCAATGGAAACTCTGGCTTTCATGCTTCTTTCCATTACCTCAGATTCAAAGCAATGGATTCAGAAGACCTTGGAAGTATGGCCTGGAATAAATTCTTCCTCCTTTAGACTATTTCTCTCAACTATTTGTCACAGTGATGAACTCACATACCATTAGTAGATAGTTACTGAACAAATGGTGTTGTGATGTTGAAAATGGCCATTTGTCTTATAACTTTTATAAGGAAAAATTGGTTTGTATTAGCTATTTTCTATTCCCTAAGCACTCATCCCCAGATATTTACATAGTTGACTCCTTTTCATCATTTAGATTTCAGCTCAAAGGTGTGTAATCCAAATGCCAATCTACAGAGTCTCCAGCTCTTTGCTTCATTTTAGCACAAGGAACAATTTGTTTCAGAACAGCCAGTGAGTCAGGCTGTTAAAACAGAGCCCCTTAGATTGACTAATTGGCAAATATTAGAAACCCCCCTCTCACTGAGAAGTCCAAAATTGGGGCACTGTCAAATTTACTGGTGGGTAAACTAGCTTAGGACTCAGTCCTAAGTCTTAGATGCTGCCTTATTGCTGCATTGATAGAAAGGGAAAGTGAACAAAATTCCCCTCAACACTTTTTGTAAGAGCACTATTAACAAAAGTCCTACGTCTTATAACTACTGTGCTGGAGTCAGTATTGTGCTAAGATACTTTTGCTATCAATTTTGGAATGGAACAAATATTCAGATGGCAGCATATTGGCACATGCAATTCAACAGACTTGGAACATTCAGCAACAAAAGGCTGTTGCCTCACAGTTCTGGTGCAGGGCACAGATGGTTAATTCCTATGTGGCTTGTCTCCTTGACTTGTAGAGGGTCATTTGTTCTTGCTGCCTTGTAAAGAAGTCATCCCTTGTTCAGGTGAATATGTGTTTTTCTTTCTTTTTAAATTTAAATTAGAAAACAGCTTGCTTCACATGTCAATACCAGCTCCCTGTACCTCCCCTCATCCCCTCATCCCCACCTCCCCACTCCCCCACCCTATACCCCTTTCTGCTCCCCAGAGAGGGTGAGGCCCTCCATGGGGGATCTCCAAAGTCTGTCATATCATTCCAGGCAGGGGCTAGGCCCTCCCCCATGTGTCCAGGCTGAGAGAGCATCCCTCCACATGGAATGGGTTCCCAAAGTCCATTAGGACACCTCTGATCTACTACCCGAGGCCCCATAGATTGTCGAGGCCTCCTCACTGACACCCACAATCAGGGGGTCTAGATCAGTCCCATGCTGGCCTCCCAAATATCAGTCTGGGGTCCATGATCTCCCCCTTGTTCAGGTCAGCTGTTTCTGTGTGTTTCACCAGCCCAGCCTTCATCCCTTTGCTCATCACTTCTCCCTCTCTGCAACTGGGCTCCTGGAGTTCAGTTCAGTGCTTAGCTGTGGGTGTCTGCCTCTGCTTCCATCAGCCACTGGATGAAGGCTCTAGGATAGCAAATAAAGTAGTCATCAATCTCATTATCGGGGAAGGGCATTTAAGGTAGCCTCTCCTCTATTGCTTAGATTACCATTTGGTGTCATCTTTTTAGATCTCTAGAAATCTCACTAGTGCCAGATCTCTCCTTAAACCTATAATGGCTCCCTCTCTTATGATATCTCTCATCCTGCTCTCCTTTATTCTTCCCTCAATTCTACTTTTCTGCTCCCCCAAGTTCTCCTCTCCCCTCCTCTTCTCTCCCTCTCTTTGTCTCAGCTCCCTCTCCCTTCCCCCTTGCTCCCAATCTGCTCAGGAGATCCTGCCCCATTCCCCTTCTCCGGGGTACCATGCATGTCTCTCTCAGGGTCCTCACTGTTTCCCAGACTCTCTAGTGGTGGAATTAAAATTGACAATCCCGTGCTTCATGTCTAAAATCCATATATGAGTGATGAATAGGTCTTGTTCTGTCCTCATCTTATTTTTTTTTTCCTTGAAGGACATTAAGAAAATTGGGTTAGGGCCCACAATTACAGTCTTGTTTGAATTCACTTGTCTTTTTGAGAGATCTCTCTCAAGTCACAGGCAACACTGAGGTACTAAGAAGTTAAACCTTCATATATGAATTTTGAAGTGGACAAATATTACCCATAATTGTATGGAAAAATATAATGTTTGTATAGATTTACTTATGGTCTATCATCACTCATTAGAATATAATCTCCAGACATACCTCAATTGTATTGTTGATTGCAGGACTTGGGTCAGAGCCTAGATGATGACACTCAATACATATGTTTGTTAAATGAATGAACAGATAAATGAATGATAAAAGCACTTAATTATCAAGTGTTTGATGTCTATAATTATTAAAATTTTCATTAATTTCAGAGTCAAGCATGAAAAGCAAGTATATAGTGTTTTAAATCTTAGTGATGCCCAGTATCTGCTTCCCCTCCTTCTCTGCCTCCAAACTCACACAGGCAAAACTTCTTTTAAAATGAAAAGAAATCTTAAGTTTGCTGATTGTATCTGAGAATCAAACAGTAGTGACACTCATGTTTTACCTTCTGGCATATGGTACAGCAAAGACTTCATGCTGCTCATAAGAAACTTTGAAAGGAATTGGGATGGTTAGTAAAGAGAACATAAAACATTGCGTTACTAATTGATTAGCACCTCTGTAAACTAAGAAAATGGATTTATGGCCGAGACGGAGTCTGTCACTTCTGGTTGTTTTCCAATACCTGTTCTTGGTTCCTCTTATATTGAAACAGCATCTGCATTTTTGAGGAGTACATTGGTCAAGACATCGGTTTTCCATTTGAGTGACTATATTGCTTAATTTTGTTTGTAGCTGGATTAAATGAATCTGATTAAATGTGTGAAAGATAGGTTCTTGCAGATATGCTGGGCAGTACAATGAGGGCCAATCTATGAGCAGTGAAGTATTGATGGGGAAGGAAGGAAAGTACACCATTTATAATGTGGGATTCCTACAACCCTGGACTCCCTGGATGAGGATCAATAAATCTGAAAGAGAAATAGACTACCTTGAACCACTGGTATTCCAAATTCTCCTGACAGATAATCTTATGCAATGACCACTTTTGTAATACTTAGTACAATGTCGTGTAACCTGCAATTGAGTAATTTAGTTTATTACTCTTGCAATTCTTTGCCTATCTAAAGTATTTTCCCCTTAAAGTTTGTTTTTTGTGATTGGAATGATAGAATGTAAAGCTTCTTATCCTCTCAAATTAGACCACAGTACACAGCTGTTTTAGTTCAGTTTAAACTTAAACATTTCCCTCTTCTTCAGTGTCTTCTTACACATGATTGTACATTTCTATATTATTGTAAACCTCATCCACATGGAAGGTCATACCCTAGTGCGTTATAATTAGTTTTGTGACTCCGGTGGTTCTGTTTAAGGAGCTTGATATTAATAGTGTTTCACAGTCATAGGGAGTCAGTGGAGTACAGTATACAGAATGCAACCTTTGAAGTGAGAAAGCCAAAGATCTATATCCTTGTCTTATTTTCACTACCTTGGTCAACATTTATTAATTCTGATTCATGGAAGTGTTGTCAAGATTCAAGGGATTAATAAAATTATACACTTCTGTATTTTAAACATCATTAATATGAATATGACACATTTAAATGTTCAATAAGTTCTAGCTTATTGAAAAAAGTTTGGTAAAGAACTTGGGGAAATATGTATTTTCCTTCTTCCTATCTAGTATGGGTTCAAAGTTTTCTTGATCTTCAACTTTACTAATCCTAAATCAACAATGCCATATAGAATGCATTGGTGTGGTAGTTTGAAAGTAATTAGCTCCCATAATCTCATAGAAAGGAGCAAGGCTTGTGTGGTTTTGTTGGGATAGCTGTGGTCTGTTAGGGGAAGTATGTAACTGTAATGGTGGGCTCTGAGATCTCATATATGTTCAAGTCACACCCATTGTTCAGTTAGCTTCCTGTTGCCTGCAGATCAAGTTGTAGAATTCTTAGCTCCTTCTCCAGCACCATGTTTGCCTGCATTCTGCCATGTCCCACCATGGTTATAATGGACTGAATCTCTGAGCTGTTAGCCAGCCCCAATGAAATGTTTTCTTTTATGAGTTACTGTGGTCATGGTGCCACTTCACAGTAATAGAAACCTAAACTCAGACAATTGGTTTAAGTGCTATGATTTAGTGCTAGCCTAGATTCCAATAATGAGGAATGTTCATGATGCATTATGGGATTTTTCTCTGTAAAACAAATTTACATTGATTTTTGTAAAGAGGTATGCTTGCTTTTATGCCCTACAAAGCAGTGATATTGTAAGAAACTTCATATTTTAGAACTTGCAATTTAAGCACATGTTTATTGACTGCAAATTTTATATTTTGTTGTAAAGACCTCTTTTCCTGGAAACTATGTGGTCTTCACAATGAACATATTTTTTCCATTTATTTTTTTAAAGATTAATTTATTCTCTCTCTCTCTCTCTCTCTCTCTCTCTCTCTCTCTCTCTGTGTGTGTGTGTGTGTGTGTGTCTGTGTGTGTGTGTGTGTGAGTGTGTGTGTGCACTTCATGCTAGCCTGGTGCCTTTGAATACCAAAAGAAGGCATTGGGTTCTCTGGAACTGGAGTAATAGACACTAGTAAGCCACCATGTGGATGGTGGGAATAGATCATAAGTGTTGTGCAAGAGCCATCTCTCCAGTCCTTTATGGTTTATTTTAATTCATTCAAGACCAGTAGAATTTTTACTTCTGTTGCTCAAAAATCAAAGAAAACTGTGTTTACCAAGACAGTATGAGAAATCTCATTTCCCACACCATTCTGTGTATACATCAGTCATTTGACTTAGTGTGTTTACCCAGACTCTTTTAGTGTGACACAAAACAGGGACCTAGAAAGCAATGTCTTGATTTATCACGGCCTGAAGACAAAGTTTTGGCCTCTACTTTGTGATTGCATCTTTACATTGATCTCATCCTTAGCCAATATTGTAATTCTGCATTTTGAATCCTAGTCACTGTAATGAAATATCTAAAATCTATTCTGATGGCTTTTTACTAAAATTAGTAAATAAATATGAAGCAGACTAACTTTATTTTTTCAAATTTATCTCATAAATACACAAGAATTACATTTATTAAAAATCTAGTTTGAACTTTGCTCTAAAGGGTTTACATTTAAAGATTTTTTGATCTGTGATAACTGTAATATATATTAACATGTTGCATTTTAAAGTGACACTGCTTTCCATTAATCAAGTGTCTGTACGGTTGATTAATTTGTACAAGGTTTAAATTGCTATGAAAATTTATCATTCATAGCCATGATCTCCATTTACATATATGTTAATTATGGTAAATGTAATCTTTTTCTGAATCCTCTGGGCTGCATACTAAAAAGATAGAGTGATCAGTGACTAGGGTTCCATCTTAAAGTGAACTCTTACTGTTACTAACTACAGTGGTCTGGATCTGTAAAAGCTGTGCTAAAAATATTGTAGTGTTTTCTGCTGAAGACAAGTCCAAACTCAAAAGATGGTACTTCCTTTTAAAGTGATTGTTTTAAACAACAAACACAATTCTTTTTGCAGCTAGGATTACAAATTTGATTATCATAGTATATAGAGCTGACCATTAGTATTGCAAGAGTCTTGATTTGAAGCACTCTCTCATTTCAACTTGCATTTCTATATATCTGTAAAGCAGAATTACTTGAGAGAGCTAGTTGAAAAGAGGACTTTGATGTTACAATATTATTCCAAAATAAATAAATAAATAAAACAATATAAGAATATAACTATAGGGCTTTGTGAGACTTGATCAATCCTTGGTTGTCATAGGAAAAGATCAGAACTGAAGGAAACTGAGTCATTTATAGTCTTGTTATTATTATTCTTTCCTGACTAAGTATTTTTTAAAGTCTCACAGTCATGATAAAGGAAAGTGTCACCATGTCAGAGACAAAACCTCATTGACAAGTCTCCCTTAGGGGTTTACTCTAGAATGATGGGACAGGATGGAAACACAGGTCTGGCCACACACATCTCAGTTCTGTATTTCTCCTCAAGATTGTTTTTCTGGCTTTCCCTAAATTTAAAGCATGCTAACCTGTTTGTTCATTAGTTTTAAAGGAAATGCTTCCATTTGTTCCCAATTATAATATGTTCTGTTTGGAATAAGCAATTTTTAGAGGAAATGCTATCCCATTGTAAGTAAAATGTGAGATGGCAACTAGTGTTTTCAACATGTGTGATAGGCCTTGCTAGGTGAATGTTAAAAAATTTAATTATTCCTATTAAATGTCTATAATTGTATGCCTAAATTGTTAATATTTACATAATATATTCACTTCGAGAGGAGCCTCATTTCTTAGTCACTTCTTAATAGAATTAAAATATCCATCTTGGAAACCTTTGCAAGCATAGCACCTCAGACTACCTGACGAGGCTATTTTTAACGACACTTATTTGGCAATTTTCTTATAGTCAGCCTAATGACACAAGAAACAAACTAATATGGCACCTGTTCTGATAGATGGATGTTGTCCTTTTCATCCTCTGATCCCAGACCTTTCAAGACACCTTTCAAAGAAGCATCACTTCTATCACCACAGAAATATATCCAACTCTGGAGCTGGGAACAGCAAAAGCATAGGGCAGAAGATGAAGAATATATTATCCAACTAAAATTACAGAGAAATTTTAAGTAGGCAGAATATAATTGCCCAATTTGGAAATTAGCCAGGACACAGGGTTTAACATCATCTTTACTCTTTTGAAAAGTGCCATGGGATTTTTAATAACTGCTGGTGGTCAGGACCTTGGTTTTACCCTCATCCATTAGACGACACCTCCAGCAGTGCAGTGCCCCCTCATACCATGCTGGGCCATCAGTTCAGTACTGACTCAGTGAAAATTGTGCCACCTACTGAATCATCCTCAGCTCCACTCAGAGTGGCCTGGCTTTTAGATTTTCTCTGGAGAGCTGTTATGAAAGATGGGACCAGGCACAGTGATGCTTAATTTATGAGATTTCAAGGTTTTAAATGGCCAAGATCTCAGACTTGGGTTTTATATTTTCTAGTTTCACCTAGCAAAATTTTCAAGATGGTTCTATGCTAATGATTCAAAATGATTGCTTTAATATTTAAACTCTATGTTAGACCCATCTCTTCTGGAGAAAGAAAACAGTGACAATAGGCATACCACATGAGTGCATATTTAGATGCATTCTTGAGCAGATTCTGCTGTTTATAGTTTGACTCTTTTAAAATGGAAAATGAGCTATATCCCAAATCCATGTAAATTATGCCACTTAATATTTTCCACCAGGAGTTTATTTTCATTCTAGATATTTAAGCTCTTAGGAAGAAATACTTTAAAAACTAGTTTTAAGTCACAGAAGGACTACACTTTACTGGCTAAATGAACTGATTTTTTTTTTTTTTTTTTTTTGTCAAAGAAAGCATTCATCCCAGTTCACCTAGATAAAACTTTGTCATCTAAAAAAAATTCCTAACATAGTTTTAGTGTTCTAAGAATAGCCGAAGAAGAATCAAGATTTTCCTGTCAATCCAGGTACTTTTAAAGATGATCGTCAAGACACAATGATTTACAGCATCTGCTTTAATTTAGTATTTTTAATCCATGTTAATGTTGTTAATAGTTCATGTTAGTCCACCTAATCCATGATGTTTTAATCTGAGCTCCTGCTATATTCAGAAACCCTAGTCTTTAAAGTTATTTCCGAGATTCTTTTTGACTGCTAAAGTAGCAGTAGGTGGGGAACTGAGAAACTGGTCTGAAGGTGTTTCTTGAGGTGTTACTTGTGGAAATGACATTGAGTAAATCCTGCAACTGGTGTGTGAGAAAAGAGATGTTGGGAAACAGTTATGAAGAATACATTGAGACGTGACAGCTGAGCCTGTAAAATAGACTCCAACATAGATGTTTGTTTCTTCTCATTCATGTTGGAAACAAGAATTCTTGAGTGTTCACATAAACACACACAGCCAGACATGCATACACAGATACTTGTACAAGTGCACACCCACCCCCCCACACACAGAAACACACACACACACACACACACACACACACACACACATACACAAACATTTAAACTCACAATCATATGCATAATTTTATTTTCTGTTTTTCCTTTTCTTATCCCATCAGTTTCCATCTTTCCCTGTGACTTACTTTTGGACCAGTCCATCTTGTTCAATAGAAAATGTTTTTCAACTCATTTTTGTCCTATAACTTTCCTGTGCATTCACTATTCATTTTCTTGTAAGGTACTAATTCAAATATTAGCCATCAAAAGTAGAGGCATTGTTGCAGAAAACTAAGGGTTGATTTGCTGAACAGCTATGGCCATGACATAAAATAGGTAACATGGTTCTGTAAGTACCTTGTGTGATACTTAATGGGAAAACCAGTCACTTTTTGACATTAACTATGAACATGAAGATCTGGTGACAGATGTGCCTCTATTTTTACAACTAAAAACTGGGATCTAGAAAGTCTCTGAGTTGATCAAGTAGCTCTGTGATAGTTGTGGAAAGGTTCTTGCAAGCTGTGGATGGCTATAGGTTTGACACGGTATTTAATGTTGGGGTAGCCACAACTTCCTATGAAATTGTATTAGAAACAAAAATTGCCCTTCAGTTTTAATTAAAAATATTAGATTGGCATTTTCTCCAGTTAAAGACAGCTTTACTTAGTATTTGTGTAAATGTTTTCATATAAAATGAGGCTGATTTCAGTTCTTTTATATTGTATTTTTCAGTGTTGTTTTCATACTTTCTGAATATCATTCTCCCAGTTACTGCTTATAACCTAAATGTCCTCCTAACTTTAATTTCCATATTCAGGAATGCTGCCTTTTCACAAAAAAACAATGTTCATTAAATATGCTTTCCTCTCTCCTCAAGCAGAGAGAGAATGAGAGAGGATTTTAAAGGAAAAATGCAATCATTTACAGAAAGAATCATTTCAGCTTTAACCTGTCAATATTTTAACTGAGAACACTAGGATGTTTATAAAGTATATATGTTTTATAAAGGATATATGTTATCTTTCTGTTATTTGTAGGCTGTGGAATTACAAAGATGGAAATAAATATAAATGCATATGAATTTACTGCATTTCCCCAACCATTGTTAACTAAAATCTGCATGTTTCTCTAAATTTGTGTGTGAAAGGATTAATTCCCTGTCAATATATTTTAGACAAATGATTGCAACATGATATGGTTGAATTTCCTCATCATTAACTTAAGCCACAACTTAAGTTATGAAAATAAACCTTTCTTGCAGGCAAAAGGACAAATGATTTACCAGAACCTTCCTCAGTAAATTCTTATGGCCTTAAAACTAAGTCATTAAAATTTTATAAGAGTTCCTCTTCAGGGCCAGGCATGATGACTCAGTTTGCAATCCTAGCACTCAGAAGGCCAAGGTAGCAGAATTACCATTCATGTGAGGCCAGATTAAGTTAACTGATAAATTCTAGGCCACCTGGATCTACATAGCAAGATCCTGACTTCCGCCACAACAAAGGAATTCCTCAGTAGAAGATCTGCAATATCAAATACACTGTTCAAGTAAGTTGTTTAATTCACATGTTAGTCATTCAAGGTGTACATTAAGACATCATTACTATTTTGTTCTTAAAAAAAACAAAGAAGGTTAAAAAAGCATACCTGAAACATTTGAAAGAATATAAAACATACATTAATAAGCTCCAATATTTAGTACACTGAATGTTGGGCCTCTAAAGTATGTGTCTATGGGAAATTTCTAGACATTTTGAATGTGACTCAGTGAGGCAAAGAAGCCTTTGCAAATACTAGTAAGTAGAGGGTCTAGAAAGAAGGACCTCATTCTGAATCACACTGGGAATTCTATATCCAAAAACAAATAGCTCTCAGAGAGGAGACTCCAGACAGAGTCATCTGACACAAAGAGCCATGTACAAAAGCCATATACTGCCTCCCTAAGACTACAGGAAAGATATAAATGACACCTCAAATTCTGGTTTCTGCTTTCTACAATAGAGAATATGAACTTTTGGCATTTCAAGTCATGCAATCAGTTTTAATTTGTCACTGCAGTCTCTGGAAATGAAGATACTGCATGAAATATGTAGAGATTCATATTTGGTATTGAAAGGCTGATAATGACATTGTTGAAAGGAGCCCCCAAACACAGCAAATCTGTCACTATAGAGTGATTGTATAAAAATTGGGATACTATTCAGCTCTAAAGAGTAATTTTCGAGAAAAATGGTTGGATTATAGCAGGACATGGTAGCTTACCTTTAATCCAGGTACTAGGGAAGCAGAGGCAGGTGGGTCTCTGGTGAGTTTGATGCCAGCCTGGTCTACAGAGTGAGCTGCAGGACAGCCAAAGACACACAGAGAAACATTGTCTGGAAAAAAATGGTTACATTAATAATATATAGTAATATTCAAGGTCATATAATCTCAGCAAGAAACTTTCTCTCTCATTTGTTGAACCCCACCAGTAGTACATGTATATATGTAAGCAAATATACTATATGGATATAGTATAACATTTAGAAAAGAGAGCAAGGAAGGTTGCCTGCCTATTAAGGTATGAAGAGGGCTGAATGCAGGTAATAGACACATATTATGAAAGAGGATACAAAGCTAATTGTTTTTCTACTTCTAACTCATGGATTTTGTTGTTGTTACTGTTGTTTTTGATGCCACCCAAGTGCGTAAGATTATCTTTGATAGGGAAGGTGCAAAATGCAGTGTGAAGTTCCACAGGGTTAGAATGGCTACTCTTGCTGCATAGAAGTTCACTGAGATTTGGGGTCTGGTAAAATTGGTGTGTGGTGTTTTGTATCTGTGAGGTAATTTTTTCTTTTTGCTTGGTTGTTTTTTTTTTGTTTTTACTTTATAACAATTATTTTTTTTAAAAAAAGAACTACAAGAAGATGATTTTGAAGCACTTATTTCATACTCTGAGCAATGTTATGAGTGGTCTAAATAACCCCCCCCCCACCCCTGGAACTTAAATCTGCATATAACAATCAGGAACTTGACTCTACTTTTGCCAAGCCAAACAAAGCCAAAACCTGATGTGTTTGAAGGATGTTATGAGGGGAACAAACTATTTAGAAAGGGGCAATCATGGAATGGAACAAAACCATGCAGCTTTGGATGGCCACAGCTGACCCACAGAGAGTAAATTAATATTACAAATAACATTTCAGGATATTTAAATTACTTAACTATCAGCTGTGTGTGCTCTAAATATTTATTTTATTTGAGCTCTTTATGCTCCATATTCAGTTGCTTACAGTCCTTTCACTGCCATGCCTTTGCCAGCACTGAATGCTGAAGAAATACTGGCATATGGACAAACAAAAATAGGTAGTTAGTTTTTATTAGATTATTGAATGCTTATCAGTAGGGGATACGTCTCTGTGACTGGTGAGGGCCGAAGTCTCAACTGATTCGGTTAAGCATCAGAGCATCAGAGCATTGGTCTTAGTGATAAGCTCTGCAAGCCAGGGCTCTAATTCTATATAGTTTTTTTTTCTACAAATATAGATTGCCCACCTCAATTATTTATTCTTCAAACTGGGCATCATATTAAAGCTATAATAAACTGAAATTATCTTACCTATTGTTTTACCTCTAATTGTGTTACTAACATTTCTTAGAATGGACCAGGTCATTACAAATGTAGATACTCCCTCCAGGAATTATGCTGCTTGATATTTTGTGAACCTGATTCCACCAATCATCTACACATCAGTGGAGTGAACACACCTTTCAATGTAACATTGTATTTATGGTTTGTACTAATCAAAACTGCCTTCCAATTGGATATTACCATAATGCCATAATAGAGAAACCTAAGATTTCTGTTTCCATCATTGGGGGAAAAACATTTTTATGTACTTTAAAAAGGTATAGAAATCACAGAAAGCAACAACAAAACTCCTCTTATATCTGAAATTCAGTAGTTGAAACAAAATATTTCATCTTGTGGAAACGTATTCAGTTACAAACTGTTCCAGGCTTTGAAATTTTACTATTTTTTAGTGTAAACCCTTTATTAAAAAACAAAAGTATGAATATAAAAGACAACTGAATGTGGTGGCATGGACAAATCTATGCTTGAAGAAATTCTGACTACTGAACATTTGCAGCGGTCAGCATCGCAGCATCTATCATTCCCAATTGTAGACAAATCTATCTTTCTGGAAACAAACTATTAGGATTAAAATTGCTCATATAATATCAGATATTTCTTCCTTGTGAGTGATATTCAAACTCTAACACAATAGCAGAGTAAGCTTGAGGGAGGAACAAAAGAAGTGGGGGACTCTTAGAAGTTCCCAGAGGTAGTTAGAGGAGGAGCTGGGGGTGGGGAGGAAAGAGAGACAGGAGAGGAGAGGGGCTGATTCAAGAGGAAAAAATCCCTAAGACTCAAGGATGGGTAAATCTCCTCTTTACATAGTTTTTCAAAAGGTTTGTGATAACCAGCTTTTGTGTAAATAGATTTGATGGCTCTAAGCTGAAGGTGACTGACAGCTGAATCTAGACCCCCCTCTGGAGTGTTGCCCTGGGGATTGCCATTGTTGCCAGCATTTTCTTCAGACTGACCCAGAAGAAACATTATCTCCAGAGGACTCTAACAACAGCCACCCCCAAGCAGCCTAGGAGCCAGGAGCAGCCAACTTAGTCTCCCTTGAGCAGTAATTAAAGCAGTGAGAGGAACAAGACATGTTAACTGGGTTGAGCTTAAGTCTCTCTCCCAACTCTGATTTTAAAAATGCATTCAAGTATCTGAAGATTTTTCCCAAGCAGAAATGTCAAAGTGTTTCTTTGACAAAAACAAAAACAAACACTTTTCTGGCTTCTCCTCAGGAAGTGCTGAACTGAAGAGGGCATTGTAGGAAAATGTCTTAGACTTTATTTCTTAGCAAAGCTAATGTGTTTACTGAGAGAAAACTTCAGTCATGTCGGGTCACTAGGAGTTTCACCCAAAGTCTCAGGGAATTGCTCAGTACTTACTACAGGAAGTTGTGTCCTGTGCTGTTACTTGGGTCACAAACAATTGACTCATCGGTTCACAGTTTGGCTCAAATCTTGGTCCTGCTGTTCTCAAAGGAATCTGTTCCACCTCCACTAGGCTGAAAGTGTTTGTCTCAAAACTCTCAAAGCACCCTCCTCAAACCCCAGTGAAAGTCAAGAGTGTTGCCATAATTTGGCGAGTCATGTGGCCGATTTAATCGGCTGATAAACCTAAGGGAGGTCATAGCCACCTTTCAGAGGCTCATCTCCCTCCAAGTCACTGGCCTGTACTGCCATGTGGGTTCAGAGACCAGGAACCAGTCGGATCACACAGTAGAAGTTGCAGGAGAATTTCTAAAGCAATGGATTCTGAGGGTAAATGCCTTGTTACATTGAAGATATGGATAGTAATCACTTATGAGGACGAGTTGATCTTTGTTAGTCAAAGAATAAGTGAGTTTCCATTGTCATAGTAGAAAATACATTGGGAAGTAGTCAAGCAGTGTTTCACAAAGCAAAGTGGAATGATCCCTGCCGGAACCATAGCATTCTTTTTACCTATTCTGTATGAATGGAGTTTTGTCAACTGTTCTTATGCTCCACCTTACTCATATATTCTTATTTCCCCACCAAAACGCCTTGCAAACTAAGATACATGAAGCCAGGGATTCAGATCGTCTGACATTGTAAGTGATCAATATTAGTTTACCCAATTTTAATTCTTGCTTTTAAGCACATTGCTTTTTTTTCCCTCATAGCAACAGTTTTATGTTTTGGTGGATTTCTATTTGTTACCTCTTATTGTTGTTAGATTATCTTGAGCTGTAATTAGTTTGTGGTTTGTATCCTTGTTTATGGAAATATTTATCTTTTAGTCTTAAATGAAATTATGAGAACAGAGTGAAAGAAAGAATCTTAAGCCTGGTATGGGGGCTATAATTTAGTCATGTGCAAGCCTGTTAATCTTAACATCTCCAAATTTCATTTGAGTGACAGGAAATCATCTTTAGTTTAGGTTAGTTTTTAGAGAGTGACTGAGATACCATGTACAGAAGTCCACAGCATGTAGTAGGTGCTTGGTTAATACTGCCTTGGTCAAAGGAAACATTTCTGATAGTGAAGTAATTTCAAAGCAACAAAAGAACCTAAAAGCCTAAGTAGGAAATAAAAATTCTGTGATTCAATTTTTCAGCCTCATTCATGTGTCTACATCTCTAATAATATTATGTAGCTACTCTGTCTACTAGGATTAATAAAATAGGACTATAAACTTTATTCACCTGAGGTGGTTTATCTACATTAGATAAATATGTAGAAATCCTCAGCAATAAAAAATCAAGTTTCCCTGCTCTATTTTATATGATAAAATGTTGATACTTAGACAAAAGCAGGAGTTGAACTGCAAACAATTGTAGTTTTAATTAAACATAAAAGTGTGTTAAATCATTATGTTAATTTTCCTTAAACATTCTGTCCGCTTAATAGTAGAGTTACTATTAACACAGCCTGACAAATGCTTCCACTGCTGGATGTTTGCACAGTATTAATTTCAGGTGGGGAATTCTTAGGAATACACTAGTTAATAAGTAATATAGCTATCAGCCTGGACCTGCTGCTGCTATTTCAGTGAAGTCTAAAACTAATGACCACAATGAGGTCTTATTTGGGGTGGAGTGGAATATTTGGATCATGTAACTGCAAGAAGGTGGCAGATTCTAGCTCATTAAGAAACTGACCTATTCCTCATGAAGTGCATGTTGTTCCACCAAACACATATTACTCTATTGCAGGTAAAAGTTAAGATTTCTATGTTGTGGGTTGAGAAATGAAGAAGTAATTTTGGGAACAGGGAAAGGAGAGCTATTAACAACTGCTCTGGAATGAAATGTGCTGTTTTGGTTAGCTCAGACACATCACAGATTAGCCTTGTAAACTGTTAGCATGTATTAGCTACTGCCTTGCCTTTGTGATCCTGCATGGTTGTATGTCTGTCTGAGTGAGCAACTGGCATATTCTTAACTAAAAAAAGAAGCTGTTATTTTAAAGGAGCCTAGATAGTAATGTAGACAAGATAAGAAAATAAATTGTAAATTCGTCTTTTGCAGCAATGTCCACTAAAGGAATGGCAAGCACCGTTTTGGAAAAGAGGTGAGGACGAAGTATTGGAAAGGTCTCCAGAGGCTGCTGAATGTGTCTCTGAGTTCCTTCACATCAGCAGTGCCACTGTTACTCATCATATATGTCATTGACACCACGATTTTTTCTTTTGTTTTCTTGCTTGTTTTGAAACAAAATTGAATTTATTAAGATGAAGTTTTAATATAGATTTAAATACTGGACAAGAAAAAAAGAAACAGTCTAAAAAGGATGCTTACCTCAGGAAGGGCAAGAGAAGGCTTGTCAACAGGAAGTTGAGGAATGAGATAACTTAATGGTTTAGGAGGTTCTGCTGCTAATGGCAGAGCTTACAATGTACACAGAACATATAGGTATAATCTAACCATGGTAATAGCAACTACAATATGTTTATCACCATGCAAAAAAAAAAAAAAACCTTAAAAAACACCAAAAAAAATAACCATAGGTAAGCATGGTATCCTGAGATGGGTCAATATATATATATATATATATATATATATATATATATATATATATATATATTTGATCACCTCAAAAAAGTTAACTAAAAATTCCCGAAGGACAGGGCTCCCAAGCACACTTGCTATTAGTCACCCAGTTGATGTCATCCTGTGTCATGTAGGTTCTGGAATGTTCACCAACACATATGAGAGGATGAGATGTCTGAAAGCAGTAAAGTATCATTGTGAAAACAATGTATGACTCCAGAGCCTGTCAGAGAGTTTTGGGGACACTCTGAAGACCCAAGCTCAGATGCTAAGGACCATTAACCTGTGAGTTTGTGGAAACCAAAGGCCTGAATAATACATGTTAGGTGTGTAATTTTTCCATCTCTGCCTCAGGTTCAAAGGAAACTAGAGTGACAAAGATTTACTTGAAGGACATTTAACAAAATGCATTCAGTAACATCTTCATATATAAAACTCAATATTTAAGTTCCTTAAAATCATTAGAGTGGGTTTCTTTAATTGAAGGCAAACAAACCCCCTTTCAGATTTCAGTTAAAATGAAACTCAGACTTCTAGTTTATTAATGACAGAATGTGTCGGCCTGTTTGGCATTTGCTTTCTTAATTAAGGTGTGTGGATTCTGGAAAAATGAGTTTCTAGTAGTCAATAAGGTGACTTTTCCAGACAATGGAGGCACAGAGCATTCCCTTAAGGATGACACCTTTCTTTCACTCTAACTGAATACAATCCCATCAGCAGAGCTCTGCAGCACTAATTTCATTAAATGACTCATCAGAGTGCTTACTTAACATTGCAGTGATACATTTTAATTGGTCACAACTGGCTCCTTTTGTCTCAAGATTTCTTAAGTTATCTGCTCATTTATAAGAGAAGACAAAAGCTGCCGGATCCCCAGTGTACTTTCTGCATTTCTCTAGGAGGACATCTGTACTCTGAATAGTTTTCGTCTTTCCCAACAGGTCTCCTCTCAGCTGCTCTCTGTTTGTACATCTCTCAAGAGGGGTTAATTCTTTACAGCTGTATCCTGCCTTCCATGAATCTCACATGTGCAAATTATTAATCTTTTTCTTTTGCTACAGCAACTCCCTGGGCCATAAACACCCCCTACCCAAAACTGGCAATTTTCCAAGAAAAACTTTGATACTCTGTGCCTGAAAAGATAATTTGGCCTCACTCAGTTTACATTGTTCCTGGGAACAATACTAAAGATAAAGAAATAGAAACTTGACTTCTAAATAATTATTTAGAAATAGAAATTTAATTTGGAAACTTCAGTCTGTCTCCACTGCTGTATAACAATCTTGATTTTATATTTTATTTACCATAAAAAACCCCAAAAGAACAACAACAAAAACCAGTGTATCTATACTTATGAAAAGTATTCTTTTAAGTAGTTTTAGGGATTTTTTTTTCTGAGTTTTCATGAAAATTAATTCTACAGGAATTTTTCCAAAATGTTAGCATCCTTCCTTTCAGCATAAGAAAAATATGTTTCCCTACTAAGAAATAGGTGCATTTACATATTTAAGTTATGCTATGTGTGTTTTCTTATATTAACAGGTTAATATTTATTTCTTAAGGTAGAAAAGCAAACTTTAGGTCGTCAGGTAAAACACTTATATGAGCATGCCTGCATTTTGACCAACAAGAGAGAAGCCTGTCAATTTTAGTGTGACATATACTTAATAATTTTAGATATTGGAACCCTTTGGGTCTCATAGTTAGATAGCCATGGTTTGTCCATTTCTGCTTCTCAAATCTACACTTTGATTTTCTTCCCTTTCTTTAGCTACTGGCTAGTATCTCTTATGGTAACTGAAGCCTTCAAAATAAATGATTTATTTTAAGTTAGATATATCATAATAAAGCATTAAGAGTTTCCAAGAATAGCATGTCTCGGTGATTAGATGCCTCTAGTGGTGTTGGGAGACAGCAGGCAGAGGGGTAGGGATTTTTTCTTTTTTTTTTTTTCTTACCACATGACAAGTGCAATAATCCCCCAGAACTGCAAGGCCTGGAGCATCTTATTGCAGATATGAAACAGAATTTATAAATAAAAATAAGGAAAACAGCCAGAGCCATGTACTTCCCGGGCTCTGCTGGCATTGATATGACGGCCAATCAGAAATTTCCATTCATGCCAGGATGGCCAAACCAATCATTTTAGCAATAAAACCCAGCCTAAGCAATATTAAAATGTTTTGTCTCAAATACATATTTAAAGACAAAAGAAAGGTAAGTTCATTATAATTCAGACACACAATCATTTTAATATATACAGAAAATCTCCCCATAGACCAATTAAAAAAAGCTTCCAAACAATACTGCCTCTTAATTCACATAATATTTTAACTCAAGCAAGTTACCTTTCAACATTTTCAGATAAACCATATAATAGTAGGGAAAGAGGGTTAGGATAACAGTGAGATATGAATTGCAGTTTGTATTATTTCAACTGCATTTTAACAGGCCTGTGACTGAACGGGAATAAGAATGCAGAGAGGACAAACTTGGCGTCGATTATTTTTTCATTATATGTATTATTCCAGCTTAAAATGTCAGTTGCTTGTCATGTTAACTAAGAATGCATTCACCATTGTATGTATCTGAAGCTGGAGTTAAACCGAGAATTTTGCAAAGGACAGATACAAAGAAATGGTTTTTCCTTCTCTCTGTATATAAAAATAGAACTTTCAGAAATGTCATGGCTGACACATTTAGCTGCTGGACATTGAAAACCTTCTTACTGACTCACACCCTGTGACTGGAACTCTGTCAGAGTAATCAAGAGATGTTAGACTGTAGAGCACAAGCAGGAGGCCAGGCTTTGCTACTTGGCCTGGCTTTTTGAGCAAAAGAGGTTTAAATTTGATTTGTAGCATAAATAAATATTTTTCACAGTCACATTCAAAATATATAACAGGATTAGTTGTGTCAAGTATTTGTGCAGCTAATTAATATAACCAATATTTTGTGAGCATATGAATTTGATATAGTATGACCTGTTAAGAGATAGTTTTGGCCCAGTACACACCTCTGTGAGTTGAATTATTTTTTGAGGTGGCAATGGAGTCAATGATGACCATGACAACAAAGGCTTATGAATATAGTGAACCTTTGAACAGTAAAACCTAAGTTAAAAGATCAAAACCTGATTCTTCTATGTGGAATGGGCTCCCAAATTCCTCACCTATGCTAGGGATAAGTACTGAACTACTATAGGAGGTCCTGGAGATTCCTGAGGTTTCCTCAATGAAATCCATGTTCCTTGGGTCTGAATCAGTCCCATGCTGGTATCCTAGCTATCAATCTAGGGAGCAAGAGTTCCCTGATGTTCAGGTCAGTTGTTTCTGTGGGTTTCACCAGCCTGGTCTGGATACTCCCTGAAGCAAGACACATGGGGGTGGGCCCAGGCCCTATCCCAAAGGATATGATAGACTCTGGTGACACTCTATGGAAGGCCTCACCATCCAGGGGGAGCAGAAAGGATATGTGATAGGTAGGGTTTTAGTTGGGGATGGGGTGGTAGGGGAGGATGGGAGGGAGAAGGGTACTGGGTTTGTCATGTAAAACAATCTTGTTTCTAATTCAAGTCAAAAAAATCTGAAAAAAATATAAAAAATAATAATTAAATCCCCCCAAATAAATGTGCAGTATTTTCATTCAAATACCAAAAAAATAAAAATAAAAATACAGATAATATTTGCCTCATTTTAACATTGTATGTAATTAGACTCTCTTTCAAAAAAGAAAATGATTAAGGAAATTTATAGTGCACAACCTATTTCCCCTAGTACTCTGAAAGTGTTGATTTTAGGGTTACGGTGTGCCTATATCAGTAGAACATTTAGAAAAGTTTTAAATCATGGTCAATTTTGTAAAGCAAAGACTTTGACTAAGGGGCATCAGTATGAAAACCTGTGGAATGGATGGATTCAGAAATGGATGAGTCTTCTGTAACTGTCCAAGTGATACTTCCTGGCATTTTAAGTTAACCATACTCCTTTTCTTCCTGCATTTCCATCACCTTTGCAAACAACTGTATTCAAACTTTCAATACGAATGGATGGAATGACTTTCAGACATTCAACAGATTGCATAGTTGCAGTTTACAGTTATGTGCTACTATAATTTACTGGGAGACATTTCAACTAGTAATTTATTTAGGGTCCGATTTTGTATGTTTTTACATGTTAGATATGGCTGTATTCTGTGTTTAGAAAACAAGTTCAAACCCTGTCTCTGAGAATTACAAGCTGTGTAGTCTTGGAAAACCAAGTCCTTTTTAAATATTTCATTCTTACAATGTGGAAAGGACTACTCATTCACAAGCTGTGAGACTTTGAAATCATGACGAAAAGATTAGTGCAATGTCTGCCATAAAATGCACTTAGAAAAATTAGTTGGTCCTCTGTCTTAGGTCCTCTTCTGGCTGCTATGTCAAATGCCTGGTAAGAAGCATTTTGAGACAAGCGGGCTTAGTGTGCAATAGTTTGAGGGTATAGTTCATCATGGAGAGAAAGCAAGGCAGAAAGAGTGGGTCCCATTGTGGCACTATTCATGGGGGCAGCAGGTCACATTGTGTCTGCAATCAGAAAGCAGAAAAAGATGAGTGCTTCTACCCATGGCTCGGTGTCTATCAGGAGATTCAAATCCAGGCAATGTGACAATGCAGAAAAACCATACCCTTTCTTGTCTTTCTTTTTAGATTTATTTTTATTTTTATGTGTCTGTATATACATGTGAGTGTTTGTACAGGTGTGTGTGTGTGTGTGTGTGTGTGTGTGTGTGTGCCCTCAGAGGCCAGAAAAGGGTGTCAGATTATCTGGAGCCAGCGTTACAGACATACAGAGTTAAGATGATCCATGTAGGAGCTAGGAAGTGAACTCAGGTTCACTGGAAGAGCAGAAACATTGATGGAGGATGTCTTTATATGTATATATATGTTTCTCCTATTGGTTGATGAACAAAACACTGATTATCCAGTAGCCAGGCAGAAAGTATAGGTGGGGCTATGAGTCGAGATGAATTCTGGGGAGAGGACACCGAGTGAGGTCACAGGAGACGCCATGTAGCTACCAGGAAGATAGGATGTGCCAGGCATTTTCTGGTAAGATAAGACCATGTAGAAATACATAGATTAATAGGTATGGGTTAATAATTAAGAGAGAGATAGCCAGTAAGGTGTCTGAGCCATTGGCCAAACAGTTTACTATTAATATAAGTCTTTGTTTATTTGGGGCTGAAAGGTGGCAGGTCCAGGCAGTATAGAAACTGTGTCTGCTAACCTCAGAGCCTCTTCAGCTCTTCAACCACACCTTTCTTCCTCAATTTATTTCATTTGGAAATTTGTGTTATAATTTTCTTTGTCCAAATTTTTAATGTATCATTTTAGCTAAGACCATAATTCCCAGAGACCTTTACCCATTTAGATCAAATCTATTCAAGTGGGCAAAACTTGTTATTCCAAATTTCTGTGCCCATGTCCTGTGCTAGATCACAACTGTGTTCTTTTATCCATCATCTATAGTTTTGATTTCTTCCAAATAAATGCTTAACATTCCAGAAGTTAGCAGATAATTTCTTATTATACTAACATTTAGAGATTTATAGAATCCTAGAATTGGAAGAGATGCTTTGAATTATGGATCACAATGTTTATTGTATGTGTTTGAGCTTAGGCCCTGTAAGATAACAACGTGTGTAATATACATCATTAAATTAAATATTGTCTAGTGATTAAAGTCTCCCCATTGAAGGAAACAGAACTTGAGGTAAATGCTACTTCAAGTATTTAAAAATGTTTTTCATAACCCATCCTATTATACAAGTTAATTTTTCTGTTGAATTTCACTACACTGTAGAACTATTAACATTTGGGGTTGTTTTCATCAAGTTTATTGTTATCTTTGTAAAAACAGTTTAGCTAATTGCAGAACAATTCAATAATTTTGACATTAATCAAATGTTCATTTTAATTATTTTCTTTGCATTAACTTGAAATGATTCCTATTAGCTTAAATGGAAATATATAGATATACTTATTTAGAGATAAATAAATATTGATATACTCTTCAAGGGGAAATATAATCATGTAAGATTTTATGTGATAAAGAATGAAAAAGAATTCATTTACTTGTTCACTGAGTTTTCTGTATTCAAGAAACCTGTAGCCTCTAAAATTTAAAACTGAATGTTTGTCATTCTTACCTTAGCAGACATTATAACCTTAGTTTAAAATTCTAGTGGGCAAACTTCTCTATATTATTATTATACATAGCTCAGCACCAGTCGTTAAATCTAACCCCCCCTGAGATACTGCATTTGAAAACTTGAATTTTAATGTGGAACACCTACATTTTTAATACTAAGTCTGAAAGCATCCTGACCACGTATTAATTGAACAGGACTGTCTATTCCAATTGTGGGTATTGAGGATTAGACTGCTTACAAATGAAGTCCATTGATTAGGTCACATGGTATCATTGCAGGGATATGAAAAATTTTGAGCTCTAGTTGTGCCCTTCCCTTGGGGTGTTCACTCTTCTCTGTGACCCTCACTTGCTTCAGGATTTTTAAATTTGCTGCTAACTAAGGTGGATGCATTTCCTGACCTTGCTGGTGGGAATAGTCCAGAAGTCTCTCAAGTGCTGTAGGAACTAATTAATATGCATATTATACTAAGAAAGAATCATTAGTGTATGGTTATCTGTGAGAGAGCACAGAAGCCATGGTGGCTCATTACTAAAGACATGCCCCTCTATAATACAGAAAGGGGTCTTTATTTAGACGGCTGAGTTTAGACTTACAACTTAAGATAGCTGACAAAATTTTTGATTGTATGAAAATATCTGAAGTTTTTAATGTTGCTTTTAAATCATCTTTCTCAGATCAATGGCCACTATGTGGGAAATGGGTATAGATGTTATAAACAATCCCAGGTTTTGAAAAGTACCATCCACACAGAATTGAGGTGCAATCAAACAGAAACTAATAACTTTACTATATTTTAACTCAATGGATAATTACTGAGTGATTAATAGGACAAAGTATTCTAACAGCTTTTGCACAAAAATAAAATGTAGACGGTGGATAGTCTCTTCTGAAATTTCTTCTCTCTATTGGACCTTATTTGCAAATTCAGTTCTTCATAGCACAGAGTAAACTAGGAATTGACAGGCATCTGGGCGATAACCAGTATCCAAAGAATCAGAAATATCAGCTAATAGGTGGTGATAAAGAGGTCAGTGTCAGGGTGACCTGGGGCTGAACATAAAATGGGAGCTTGAAAAGCTTTAGAATTGATATGTCGTGAGATTTTGATGCTGGGAAACAGTAGAAGATCAGGGAAGAAGACTTAGTAAGGCACAAACTGTAAATTGAAAATACAAGTCAAATGCGGAGTTCCTCAAGTTGAAAATTGTCTCACCTCTCTCTGAAGCCCACTCAGAAGTTGGGACCTTTATTGACTTGAACATCAAGGACCTTTGCCTAATCTTTTGGTATAGCATTGCTTAGATTAGTGTAACTCATCGGTCACTAGGTTTGAAGTTAATCACATAGGAGAATCAGACCATGTCCAAAAATCAGAAAAGCAATGCCAAAAATAAGGAGAAACTATCCAGAAAAATGGTCTTCAGGGTAAAGGCTCAAAGTTGGTATCTCATATGATGTAAAATATACACAATAAAAATATAAAGTGACAGGCAGAGAAGCAAGAACCAGAGGCTTCTTTTTTTTCCCATATCTTTGACTTATAGAAAAGCATTTTAAACCAACCACAAATATTTCTATTTGTAAAGTAATAGAGAATAAACTATTAAAAAGAAACAAACATGAGCTGTAGAATTGGAATGCACAATAAAGCAATCAGTGACATGAGATGACAGTAGAGAAGAACCTGGGAAGTTGGGACAATAGAAAAAATCAATTCTGAAGGAAATATAGGAAAATAACTCAAGAGGAATGAAGAGTATCTCAAAAACCTGTGGAAGATGTTGAAGCATGCAAATTTATGTATAATGGGAGAGCCACAAAGACAGCAGAGTGAGAAAAGAATGGCTGAAGAGCAAATGTTAAAATCTAAAATTTCATAACAAATAATTTTGCACTCAGGATATCAACAGATTCCAAATAGTAAAAAGTGGCTATGATATAGTCAAAGAAGGAAATTAAAACTTGAAGAGAAACTCTTTAAAACTAAAGGCTGCTTTTTCTTCAGAGGAATCTGTAGGATAAATGGTAGCATATGGCAAACAAATTATTGAGAGAAAACAAAAGAATTCATTGTCATCAGACCTATGGGGAAATAATAACAATGAAAGATATTCTTCGAGGTGAATGGAAGGGATGGAACAGAAAGACATTCCAAGGATAAAGTGAAGAACACTGACATACGTGAGAGATATAGAAGATGGTGTCAATGTATATTTTCTCTCATCTTTAAAAATTATTCTACATGATGTAGCCATATAATATAACATGTACAACAGTGCATTTTGGGTTCAGAGCATATGCAGTGCATTTCAACTATAGTGGGCTTATGTTGGGATAAATCGTTTTTACTGGACTTAATTCACATTAATAATTTAAGTACACAATAGTTTAGATTTTGATAAGGTGAGATATATGTTGTAATGACTGGGAAAACAATGAAGAAAATTTCATTTAAAATTACTAAATCATTCTCAAGGCAGAGACATGATTAATATCTGAAAATGTTGAGTGCTTTTCAGCCTGATTAAAAAATTACATGGTATATCACAAATATAGAGCATTTTGTATTTTATGTTAGAGACAAATCAGCAACTAAATATTATACTGTACCCCAACAATACACAGAACTTTGTGTTACTTCTATTTAATTTAATGCCCCTCAACTTAAGAATGCATAGATAAAATGTGGTACATTTACACAATGGAGTACTACACAGCAGAAAGAAACAATGGGATCTTGAAATTCTAGAAGAAACCATTCTGAGCTAGGTAACCCAGTCACAAAAAGACACACATGGTATTTAATCACTCATATGTGGACTTTAGATGTAAAGATTACCAGCCTACAATCCACACTGCCAGAGAAGCTAGTAAACAAGGAGGACCCTAAGAGAGACATACATGGTCCGCTGGAGAAGGGGAAAGGAACAAGATCGCCTGAGCAAATTGGAAGCCAGGGAGGTGGGGGGAGGGAGCTAGGAGAATGAGAAGGGGAGAAGAGCAGGAGTGAGGAGGATATGAGGGAGCAGAAAGTTTGAGTCAGGGGAAGAATAGAAGAAAACAAGAAAGGAGATGCCATAACAGAGGGAGACATTTTAGGTTTACAGAGAAATCAGGAGCTAGGGAAATGTCTGGAGATCTACAAAGATGACACCAGCTAACAATCTAAGCAAAAGAGGAGAGGCTACCTTAAATGCCCTCCCCTGATAATGAGATTGATGACTGACTTATATGCCATCCTATAGCCTTCATCCAGCAGCTGGTGGAAGTAGAAGCAGACACACACAACTAATCACTAAACTGAACTGGAATCCATTTGCAGAGAAGGATGAGTGATGAGCAAATTGTTCCATACCAGGCTGGTGAAACCCACAGAAACAGCTGACCTGAACAATGGGGTGCTCTTGGTCCCCTGACTGATAGCTGGAATACCAGCATAGGACTGATCCAGACCCCAGGAATGTGGGTTTCACTGAGGAGACTTCGGAAATCTATGAGAACTCCTGTAGTAGTTCAGTACTTATCCCTAGCATAGGTGTGGACTTTGGGACCCCATCCCACATAGAGGGATACTCCCTGAGTCAAGACACACAGAGATGGGCCTAGGTCCATGATATGATATGATAGATTCTGATGACCCCTATGGAAGGCCTCACCCAGCCTGGGGAGCAGAAAGGATATGTGATATGTAGGGTTTTAGTTGGGGAAGGTTGTAGGGAAGGAGGGGAGGGAGTGGGAACTGGAATTGACATGTAAAACAATCTTGTTTCTAATGCAAAGAAAAAACATCTGCAAAAAAGGAAATGTAATCATAACACCATATTTTTGACACAAAATAATGCAGTAAAGGTAACAGAAATATAAATATATATCATATAAAAGTAAGAAAAGCTTAGTCACATCTGGAATTCGAATGGTATCAAGAATTACAACCAAAGAGAGTTTAGTAAACATTCTCTGATCAAAGGGACCTCAAGTATCAGGTGGAATAATAATGCAAGAATTTGCTAGTTATGCTCTATAAGTGGCTCCCATATGTATATCAGTGATCTCCAGAGAAACAGACCAATAGAATGAATATGTATTAAAGGAGGATTTATGAGATTACTTACACAATCTGGTTGAGTAGTCCAGCAATGTCTGTGGCATAGCTGAGAGAATGCAAGCTGAGAAGTTGCTGAAGGTCTCAGCAGTATCAGTCGGGTACCAGAGGCCTTGAGGGTTCCTGAAGAGCATCAGTTCATTCCATGTTGGAGGCTGGAAGAAGAGCACACCTCAGAGGTATTGACTGTGTCCACATCCTGCTGTCTGGGTTGCTGCCATAAGGTGAAAAACCACATTTAGGGTGAATCTTCCCACATCAGTAAAGGCAATCAAAATAATCCCTGCAGACATGCCCGTTCACAAAAAGGAATAGAAAATCCCTCATTAAGACTCTCTCTCAGATAATTCTAGTTTGCGTCAAGTTCACAATTAAAGATAACTTAAATAAGGACCCTGGAATCCATGTAAAAAGTTGGATGTGGTGACACACATAAAAATCCCAGAATGCCCATGGTGAGATAGGAGGCAGGGACAGGGGACTTGCCTGGAAGTTTCTGGGCAAATATGCCTGGAATTCACAGTGTAATGACAAAAACAAAAGAGAGCCTGCCTCAAGAAAATGGAAGACAAGAATACACTCCAGAAAGATATTGACACTTCCTCCTGAACACCTACACACACACACACACACACACACACACACACACACACACACATGCACATAGGCACACATGCATAAACACAGGCATGTACATGCCTACATACACATATTTGCATGTCCACAACATACACACAATGAGTAAAACTTCAAAAATAAATTTAAGAGCTCAGCATCAGGAAAATATATTTATTAGCATTATAAACTTATCCAGCAATGAGAAACCATATATTCAACAAAATCTGAAAATTCGTGAAGCATCAATTATTCAAATGGAAATCTTTTTATTTTTTCCTTTTATTGAACATAGATTCTTTTCTCATAAATACATCCTGATTATAGTTTCCCCTTTCTCTACTCTTCCCTGTTCTTCCCTACCTCCCCAACTTCCCCTCCCCTCCAGAGCCACTCCCTTCTGCCTCTCATTAGAAAAGAACAGTCCTCTAAGAGAACAACCAAACATGAAAAAATAAAATATAGTAAGATGAAGCAAAAACTATCATATCAATGTTGAGAATGATAACCCAACAGGAGGAAAAAAGTCCCAAGAGCAGGCAAAAGTGTCAGAAACCCACTTATTCTCACAGTCAGGAGTCCCACAGAATTACTAAGCTAATAGTTGTAATACTCAGAGGATCTGGTGCAGACCCACGTAGGCCCTGTGCTTGCTTCTTCAGCCTTTGCGAGCTCTTATGTGCCTTCCTTAGTTGATTCAGAGGCCCATGTTCTCCTGGTGTCCTCCTTCCCTTCTGATTCTTAGATTTTCTGCCTCCTCTCCCTTGGGATTCCCTGAGTTCTGATTTAGACCTTTAAATTAGACTATCTAATTTACACTCCCTCTCTTCATAATGTCTGGCTGTGGTCTCTGCATCTGTTTCCATCTGCTGCCAGATGAAGCATCTCTGATGATGACTGGATACGGCTCTGAGCTGTGAGTATAGCAGAATATCATTGGGAGTTATTTTTTAGATTTTTTTAAATGGGCAGACTTGAGAGTGCGTTGGGGACAGGAGTGGGGTTCAGATATGGGTGGATAGAGGGTGGAAAAAGAAGGGTTGGAGAGACAGTTGAAATTGGGGGGCATTTGAGGGGTGGTGTGGAAACCTAGTGCAGTGGCAACTTCCTTGAATGTATGAAGGTGATCCTAATGAATACACTTGTTGCCAGCTGAGGCCTCCAGAGGCAGGACAGGGCTGTATTAAATTGAGTTGCTGGTCAAGGGTGTCCCATGGAAATTCCCAAACAACCCAGGATGATGGTAAGACAAAGGGTTGCTCTCCAAAAACTGAAAGGGTTGCTCTCCAAAAACTGAAAGCGAGGCCCCGTTGCCAAGGACAACACCCACAGAACACATAGAATGAGGAGAAGTTGAGCTGGAGTCTACCTTGAGCTTCACCCCTACACTGTAGTCTCTTTGGTGCAGGAAGGTGCTCTGCAGGCTACCAAAAGAGAAGCTGGGCACCATCCCAGCTACAAAACCTTTGACCTCCAATTGTTCTGACTGCAAAATATGTTAAGGCATTGGTGGCACCGAACTTGTGGGAGCAGCGAAGCAATGCCTGATTTGACTTAAGGACCACTCCAAGAGAATAAACACATTGCCATGGGTAACCAAGAACCAGAGACTAAAATGCTCAGAAGGGCCAGAGACTAGAAAACTAGAAGCCTAGGTTTTACCTAGGGTAAAAACAAACACTATTGGATCTTTTTAAAGTATCAAATTCAGTTTCAACGTGGTGTTAAAGACTCCAATTGAAACTCAGGCAGAAAGTTAGAGAGGCTCTAAAAGGCTTGAATTTCTCCTTATACAATTGACTGAACTGACAGCCGTGGAACACACTGCGTCCACAATTTCAAGTACACAAGAAAAAATTTTCAGGTTAGACAAAATTCTAAGCCATGAATTATATCTCCATATAACAAAATAGATTTTAAAGTATGTTAACTAAAATGGAGTTAAATAAAAATCCTGCAACATAGGTCCTTCAAGAATATTTTGAATTGAATCAGTGGGGACATAAGAATCAAAATAATTTGCAGCCAAACACTACTTAGAAGAAAATGTATTACTTTAAATGCTTCTGATTTTTTTCTCAAGATACATCTCCATTTATTCATTGATCATATAGGTGAGAACCTGCTATGTTCCTATAATCAGGCATATCATGCTGAGTCAGACAGACTATGTTCCCCAGAGCTCAGGGCAATGGAGGAAGGGGAATTGCTTATGACTATGTTATCATGAATTTTTAAATGATTTGCTGAAAACATAACATGTTTACATAAAACCCAAGAATTCCCAAACTGTATTTCCAATTATAGATACAAACATTAATACATTCATAATGTTAAAAACTTCTCTTTTTAAGATTTGTAGTAAAGAACCCAAGTAATCTGATTAAGACTTAGAGAGGGGATGACAGTATCCACTAACCTGACTGGTAAGTGCATTTGTAGTTTTTTGAGGAATCTACATATTGATTTCCATAGTGGTTTGATTAGATTACATTCCTACCAATTGCATAGAATGGGTTTTGTTCATCTATGCCCTTGCCAGCAATTGTTGGTATCTGGTTTCATAATGATTTCCATTCTGACTGTTATGAGATAGAATCTCAGTTCAGTTTATATTTGAATTTATCTGGTGGCTAGTGAAGTTGCCTGTGTTCCATATATAATAGTCATTACCATTTCATTGCTTTAGAACTATATGCTCATTTCATTAGCTCATTTATTCATTGGACTGTTGAGTTTTGTTATTTATGTATTTGAGATAGGAGTCCTTTGTTGTTTAGGTAGTAAAGGTTTTATCCCATTCTCTAGGCTTCCTCTTTAATCAGTTAACTGTTTCCTTTGCTTATGGAATGCTTTAAATTCCACATTTTCTCATTTGTCGAGTGTTGACATTATTTCCTGAGCAACTGAAATCCTACTGAGAAATTTCTGACTTATATCTGTATCATGAAGTATTAATCTGACTTTTTCCTTTAATAATATCAAATACTGAGTTCTTAAGTTAATAGCACTTGCACTTGCAGTTGTTTTTGGTACAAGACTAGGAATCCAGTTTCATTCTTTGTGTGTGGATGCCCAGTTTTCCTTATGTCATTTTCTGAGGAAGCCTTTTTGATGCATATTTTTGACATCTTCTTGGAAAATTATGTTTTTGGATTTGTGTGAATTTACTTTTGTGTCCTCTATTCTGCCCCATTGATCTACATTTGTTCTTGTTCCTTACCATGCTTGGTTTTGTTATTAACATGCTATATTACAACTGATATCAGGTGTGGTGAAACATCTAATAGTATTTTGCTCAGTATTTCTTCAGCTATATGAGGTCTTTTTTCTTTATTTAATTTAGAATCAATTTTATTTTACATATCGATCCCAGTTCTCTTTCCCTCCCATCCTCCCATGCCTCTCACTAGCACCCCCAATCTCACCCCCATCCATTCCCCAGGAAGGGTGAGGCCTTCCATGGGCAATCATCAAGGTGTCACATCATTTGTGGGTAGACCTAGGCCCTCCTCAGTATATCTGGCCATGCATCCCTCCATGGGCAATGGACTCTCAAAGTGCATTTTGCACTAGGGATAAATATTGGTTCCACTGTCAGAGGTTCCATAGATTGCCCAGGCCTCCTAACTGGCACCAACATTGAGAATGCTTGGTTTGGTTCAATGCTGGTTCATGTGCTCTCACTTGCTCAGTTCAACTGTTGCTGTGGCTTTCTCCAGCATGGTCTTGACACCTTTGTTCATCTCTCCTCCCTCTCTACAACTGGATTCCAGGAGTCTGGCTCAGTGCTTAGCTGTGGGTGTCTGCTTCTACTTCCATCAGCTACTGGATGAAGGCTCTGGAATGGCATATAATATAGTCATCAATCTCTTTATAGGGGAAAGGCATCTATTGCTTAGATTCTCTGTTGGGGCATCCTTGTGGATCGTCGGACATTTCTCTAGTACCAGATTTCTCTTTAAATAGATAATGGCTCCATCTGTTAAGGTATCTCTTGTCTTGCTCTCCTCTACTCTTCCCCCTACTCAGTCTTCCTGATCCCCCGTGTTCTCCTCCCCACTCCTTGTCTCCCCTTATTTTGTGCTTATATATGAGTACTAAAGATACTTTTTTTCTGTTTCTATGAAGAGTGACATCGGAATTATGATGAGAGTTTATCCAATCTGTATATGGCTTTTAGCACGATTTTTTTGGGTAGGATCATTTTTGCCATTTTCATTCTTCCAATCCATGAGCATGGGAGGTCTTTGCATCTTTTGTTGTTATTTTCTTGTTTTTTCCCTCACCTTATTTGTTATTGGTATATAAAAATACTAGTAATGTCTGTTTGTCTATTATATAACCTTAAACTGTACACAAATTTATAAACTCTATGAGCTTCTGGTGGAGTCCTTAAGGAATTCTATGTGTGGAATCATATCATATGCAAATAATGACACTTTGACTCTTTCCTAAATGGACTCCATATATTCCCTTCTTTTGTGTTATCAGTCAAAAGAAGACTTCAAGCACTATGCTTAATAAAAAGGGTGAAAGTGGTTATAACTGTCTTCTTCTAAATTTTAATAATGACAATTTGAGTTTTTCTCACTTTGTATATTGACTATAGCTTTGTCATACTTAGCTTTTTTATATTGTGGTATATTCTTTCTTTTTCTAGTCTTTTGGAGGCTTTTAGAATGAAGCCTCCAAGTTTGTCAAGAATTTTCTGAATCAAGTGAGATGATGAACTGCTTTCTACCCTGAGTCCATATACATGAGGGACTGCATTTATTGATTTACACATGCGGAACCATTCCTGAATCTCTGAAATGAAGCCAATTTGATCAGGGAAAAATGATCTCTTTGCTGTGTTCAAGCATTTGACTTAGCATGTTATTATTGAGACATGTTGTGTCTATGTTCATCATGGTAATTGTATAATTTTCAGTTGTCTTTGTTTTTGTTGAGTCAGTATAATATTGTTTTAGTAAAAACATTGTGGTAATATTCTCTCCTATTTTATGCGATAATTTGAAAAGCATTAATCTAAATTTGGGCATTATTTTTAATGAAATTGATTTTACCTGCTCTAATCTTATTGCTTGTAGATTTTTTAAACATTGTTTAACTCATATAGTTTTAATTTTAGTAGGTCATCTACATCTAGAAAATTTTCAGTTTCCTTTAAATAATAGTAGAATGGTTTTTAAGATATGTCTTGGTTTTCTGAATGTTGCTTCCATTATGGTTCTAAGATTATTTAAGAAATTTAAAATCTATATTGTAAAATCATATGCTAAAACTACAAAAGGCAGGGAAAACTGCACTTAAATATAATTAGACTTACTTAACTATAATTAGAAAGAAAATAATGACAACCAGATAGAAAAATATGTTTACAAAAAGTAATGTTAGTGAAGCCAAACTTGGTACATGGATAAAGCCAACAAAACCCATAGACCTTCCATCAAGGAATGACCAACTGAAAAGAAATAGCAGTTATAACTGCTAATCTTAGGAACCTCAAAAGGACTATAGAAATTCAAAGAAGTCAGAACATTTGAAGCAATTTTGAGAAAGAAATGCCAAGTAGAAGACCTCATATTACCTGATGGTACATATTTTCACCCTGCTACAATAATCAAGGGAGTGTGTTCATATGAGATCTCTGTAATAATGGAACAGAATTGAAATTCTAGGAATAAGACCTTACAATTACATACTAAATTATTTTAAGTATATAAGCAAGTAAATTTTATGGAAAATTTAAATATTATATTCAAAGTGAATTCATTTTGAACATTATTTCATCCTATTACATCCTAAAATTAACCCAAAATTGATCTTGACACTATATTTAGAAGCTAAATCTATGAAACTTGAAGAAGAAATCATATGAAAAAAATAAAGTGAAAGCTAAAAGTTTCTGGATAATATATCAAATATAAGAAAGAAGAGATGAATTAGCCTTCAAAATTTACAACTTTAATTTTTCTAAGGCCTCATGGGGAAGATGGGAAGATGGGTACTGATTAGCAAAAATAGTTCTAAAGTATAGCCTGATAAAGAACCAGAATTAAAATATAATTCTAACAATTCAAAAAGATGGAACCCAATTAAATTATAACTAGGGTGACAGCCTCCATATGGTCTCTGATCATTCCTTGTCTGTTGTTTTCTTGCATAATTTTTTCAGACATGACAAAATAGGTGGACATGCCATGGGTAAGCTGTGGCAGAATTGAAGGAATGCTGCTTTTTTTTAAATTTACTGTATTATAATGAACACACAAATAAAAGCAGCAAGTAGCTTCATTAACACAGCCACTCAAACATGTGCTCAGTACCAAACTCTCTATATCTCAATGCATTTCTCTGTAGTTACAATAACAATTCTAATACCATGCAAGTTTGATTCAGATTTTACATGTTCAATATCAAATAGATTTTATGCATTTATTCACAAAAAGACAAAATGGCAAAAGTTATGACTCAAAAATATGTTTTATGAACTTTTTAGAGATTCCTGTATCATTTATCTGTACTCCATTTTCCTCATAACAGAATATTACTTTCTTGTTCTTTTTATTTAATGTCATATTATGTCTGCATATACATTTACTACACATGCACATGCATACATTAAACACTGGGATCCATATATGAAGAAGAATAAACAATTGTGTTTTTTTCTTCTGAGTTTGGGTAAGCAAATGACGTAGCAATTCTAAATCTGTATCTATACCCAGAGAACTTCACACCCTACCACTGGAGATATTTGCACGTCCATTTTTTTTCCTGCTCTATTTACTATAACAAGCTACTGGAATTAACCTAGATATTCTTAAAGAGATGAATGGGTAACAGAAACATGATATGTATATAAAATGGAATCTTATTCAACTCTAAAGAAAAGTGAAATAACAATTGTTTAGAAAACTGATGAACTAAGACTATATAAATATTAAGCAAGTTCATCCAAGTTATGGTACTAGAATTTTAAGGCTGAGGAGGTTTATACCAAGCGCTCTCTCCCTTGGATCAGTCATTCTTCTGGAAGCTGGCTGTCATACATTACAGAGTTGAGCTGCTACTGACAGCCTTGTGAGTGTGGGATCTTGGAAGTGGGCCCTTCAGTCGAAGTCAAGGCTTAAGATATCTGACATCCTCATTGCAATCTCATGAGAAAAGCTGAGTCTGATCTGATCACCACGCTAAAATGCCACTGAAACCTCAACTCACTCAGATAAATGTTTGCATTTGTTTGTTAAAGCCACTTCCTTTGGAACAATTCTTTCAAAGGAAGGAACTAACAACTATTTTCTTTTCTGTTTTAAAATTTAAATTAGAAACAAGCTTGTTTTACATGACAATCCCAGTTCACTTTTCCTCCCCTCCTCCCCTGACCCCACAGACTCCTATCACATCCCTTTCTGCTCCCCAGGGAGGGTGAGGCTAACCATGGAGGATCTTAAAAGGACAATCATATCCTTTGGAGCAGGTCCTAGGTCCTCCCATGTATGTCTAGGCTGGAGAGTATCCCTCTATGTGGAATGGGCTCCCAAAGTCCATATGTATGCTAGGGATAAATACTGATCCACTACCAGAGGCCCCATAGATTGCAGAGGCCTCTTCACTGACACCCACTTTCAGGGGGTCTGGATTGGTTTCCCAGCTATCAGCCTGGAGTCCATGAGCTCCCCCTTATTCAAGTCAGCTGTTTCTGTGGGTTTCACCTCCTGGTCTTGAACCCTATCACTCTTCCCTCTCTGCAACTTGATTCCAAGAGTTAAGTTCAGTGTTTAGCTGTGGGTATTGGTCTCTGCTTCCATTAGCCACTGGATGAAGGCTCTAGGATGACATATGAGGTAGAAGTCAATCTCATTATAGGGGAAGGGCATTTAAGGTAGTCTGTCCACTATTGCTTACATTGTTAGCTGGGGTCATCCTTGTAGATCTCTGGACATTTCCCTACTGCCAGATTTCTCTTTAAAATTATAATGGCTCCCTCTATTATGGTATCTCTTATATTCCTCCCTTCTATTCTTACCCTGATTCAACCTTTCTGCTCCCTCATGTCCTTCTCTCCCCTTCTCTTTCTCCTAGCTCCCTCTCCCCTTGCCCATGCTCTAAATTAGCTCAGCAGACCTTGTCCCTTTTCCCTTCTCTGTGGGACCATGTATGTCTCTCTTAGGATCTTCCTTGTTTCCCTGCTTCTGTGGCAGTGTGGATTTCAGGCTGGTAATCCTTTGCTTTATGTCTAAAATCCATATATGAGTGAGAACATACCATGTTTCTCTTTTTGTGACTGGGATACCAAACTAAGGATCCTTTCTACTAGTTCAATCCATTTGCGTGCAAATTTCTTTTTTTTTAATTTTTTTATTTGAATTAGAAACAAGATTGGTTTACATGTCAATTCCAGTTGCCTCTCCCTCCCCTGCTCCCCACCACACTCCCCCAACTAAAAACCTACCTATCACATATCCTTTCTGCTCCCCAGGGAGGGTGAGGAATTCCAACCCTAGGGGGTTATCAGAGTCTATCATATCCTTTGGGATAGGGTGTAGGCCCATCTCTGTGTGTCTCAGGGAATATCCCTCTATGTGGGATGGGATAAGTACTGAACTACTACAGGAGTTCTCATAGATATCCGAGGTCTCCTCAGTGAAACCCACATTTCTGGGGTCTGGATCAGTCCCATGCTGGTATTCCAGCTATCAGTCAGGGGACCAAGAGCTCCCCATTGTTCAGGTCAGCTGTTTTTGTGGGTTTCACCAGCCTGGTATGGAACAATTTGCTCATCACTCATCCTTCTCTGCAAATGGATTCCAGTTCAGTTTAGTGATTAGTTGTGTGTGTCTGCTTCTACTTCCACCAGCTGCTGGATGAAGGCTATAGGATGGCATATAAGTCAGTCATCAATCTCATTATCAGGGGAGGGCATTTAAGGTAGCCTCTCCTCTTTTGCTTAAATTGTTAGCTGGTGTCATCTTTGTAGATCTCCAGACATTTATTTCCCTAGCTCCTGATTTCTCTGTAAACCTAAAATGTCTCCCTCTATTATGGTATCTCCTTTCTTGTTTTCTTCTATTCTTCCCCTGACTCAACCTTTCTGCTCCCTCATGTCCTCCTCACTCCTGCTCTTCTCCCCTTCTCATTCTCTTATCTCCCTTCCCCTTTCTCCCGTGCTCCCAATTTGCTCAAGAAACCTTGTCCCATTCCCCTTTTCCAGGTGACCATGTTTGTCCCTCTTAGGGTCCTCCTTGTTTACTAGCTTCTCTGGCAGTGTGGATTGTAGGCCAGTAATCCTTTACTCTATGTCTAAAATTCACATATGAGTGATTAATTACCATGTGTGTCTTTTTGTGTTTGGGTTACCTCAGAATGGTTTCTTCTAGTTCCATCCATTTTCCTGCAAATTTCAAGATTCCATTTTTTTTCTGCTGAGTAGTACTCCATTTTGTAAATGTACCACATTTTCTCTATCCATTCTTCAGTTGAGGGGCATCCAGTTGCTTCCAGTTTCTGGCTATTACAAATAATGCTGCTATGAACATGGTTGAACAGATGTCCTTGTTGTATGAATGTACTTCTTTTGTGTATATGCCCAGGAGTGGAATTGCTGAATCTTGTGGTAGACTCATTCCCAGTTTTTGAGGAGTTGCCATACTGATTTCCAAAATGGCTGTACAAGTTGGCACTCCCACCAGCAGTGGAGGAGTGTTCCTCTTTCTCCACATACTCTCCAGCATAAACTGTCATTGGTGCTTTTGATTTTAGTCATCTGACAGGAGTAAGATGGTATCTCAGAGTTGTTTTGATTTGCATTTCCCTGATGGCTAAGGATGTTAAACACTTTCTTATGTGTCTTTCAGGCATTGTAGATTCCTCTTTTGAGAATTGTCTATTTAGTTCTGTACCCCACTTTTTAATTGGATTGTTTGGTGTTTTGGAGTCTAGATTCTTGAGTTCTTTGTATATTTTGGAGATGAGCCCTCTGTCAGATGTGGGGTTGGTGAATATATTTTCCCCAGTCTGTGGGCTGTCATTTTGTCTTGTTGACTGTGTCCTTTGCCTTATAGAAGCTTCTCAGTTTCAGGAAGTCTCATTTATCAATTGCTGATCTCAGTGTCTGTGCCACTGGTGTAATATTCAGGAAGCAGTCTCTTGTACTAATTAATTCAAGGGTACTTCCCACTTTGTCTTCTAATAGGTTCATTGTGGCTGGATTGATGTTGAGGTTTTTGATCCATTTGGAATTAAGTTTTGTGCATGGAGATAGACATGGATATATCTGCAGTCTTCTACATTCCAGCACCCAGTTATGCCGGCACCATTTGTTGAAGATGCTTTTTTTATTCCATTGTATAAATTTAGCTTGTTTGTCAAAAATCATGTGTGTGGGTTAATACTGTGGTTTTCAACTCTATTCCATTGGTCTACCTGTCTATTTTTGTGCCAATACCAAAGTGTTTTCAGGACTATAGCTCTGTAATAGAGCTTGAAGTCAGGGATGGTGATGCCTCCAGAAGTTCCTTTATTGTACAGGGTTGTTTTGGCTATCCTGGGTCTTTTGTTTCTCCATATAAAGTTGACAATTGTTCTTTCATGTTCTGTGAAGAATTGTGTTGGGATTTTGATGGCAATTGCATTGAATCTGTAGATTGCTTTTGGCAAGATTGCCATTTTTACTATGTTGATCTTACCTATCCAAGAACATGGGAGATCCTTCCATTTTCTAGTATCTTCTTCACTTTCTTTAGAGACTCAAATTTCTTATGGTACAGATCTTTCATTTTTTGGTTAGTGTTATCCCAAGGTATTTTATGTTGTTTGTGGCAATTGTAAAGGGTGATGTTTCTCTGATTTCTTTCTCCACCAATGTATCATCGGTGTATAGTAGGGCTACGGATTTTTTTGAGCTAATCTTGTATCCTGCCACTTTGCTGAAGATGTTTATCAGCTGTAGAAGTTCCCTGGTAGAGTTTTTCGGGTCACTTATGTCGATTATCATATCATTTGCAAATAGTGAGAGTTTGACTTCTTCCTTTCTGATTTGCATCCCCTTGATCTCCTTTTGTTTTCTTATTGCTCTAGCTAGAGCTTCTATTGGAGAGATATGGATAGAGTGGACAGCCTTGTCTTGTTCCTGATTTTAGAGGAATCTCATTTAGTTTCTCTCCATTAAGTTTGTTGTTGGCTTTTGGTTTGCTGTATAGTACTTTTATTATGTTTAGGTGTGTTTCTGTCATCCCTGATCTCTCCAAGTCCTTTATCTTGAAGGGGTTTGGGATTTTGTCAAAGGCTTTTTCTGCTTCTAGTGAGATGGTCATGTGTTTTTTTTTTTGTTGTTGTTGTTGTTTTGTTTTCAGTTTTTTTTATATGGTGGATTATATTGATGGATATTCATATGATGAACCATCCCTGTATCCCTGGAATGAAGCCTACTTGGTCACGGGAGTAACGATAACTCTGCTAGCAGCCCACCTCTGCCGCCATGTTTGGGCCCCCAAATAACATACAGAGATTTATATTAGACAATACCTCAGAGTTAGGTGTTATCCTAATGCTCCTGCCTTCATATGGTCTTTTATTCCTTTAATGTCTTTTCCTTGTACTGTACATTCACTGTTTGGATTATTATGTATTGTGAAAGTTTCTTTTCTGGTTCAGTCTATTTGGAGTTCTGAATAATTCTTCTGCCTTAATAGACAACTCCTGCAGATTGGAGAAACTTTCTTGTATGATTTTTAAAAAATATTTTCTGTGCCTTTGACCTGGCTTTCTTCTCCTTTCTCTATACCTATGATTCATAGGTTTCCTCTGTCCATAGTATCCCAGGTTTTCTGGAATTTTTGCCAGGATTTTTGTTTTTGTTTTTGTTTTTTTGTTTTTTTTTGTTTTTTTTTTTTGATTTAACGTTTTCTTTGACTGAACTGTTACTTGGTTTTCAAGACCTGAAATCCTTTCTTGTACATATTATAATCTATTGGTGAAGGTTACCTCAAAGGTTTTTTTGACAGCCTAAGGTTTTTGTTTCTAATTTTATTTCATTTTGAGTTTACGTTAAAAATTCTATTACTTTGTTAAGTTTTATTTTTATTACTTGAAATGTTTTCATTTTCTTCATTAAAGCATTTATTTATATGATCTTTAAGGTTCTCAAAAATATTTATTATTTCTATTTTGAAGTTCTTGTCTTGTCCTTCAGCTACATTGAATTTTTTTAACCTACTCTGATAACATTACTGGGTTCTGGTGGAAGCATGCTGTCTTTGTCATTGTAGTTTGTGTTTCTTCACTGGGGTCTATGCATCTGGGGTTATTATGTTTTAGGTGTTTCTTAGTGTAACTAGCTAGTTTTGTCTTTATAGGAGTGGTGCTCCACTTGTTGGTTGCTGTTACCTATTCTGGATCCTAGGCAAGTATGGGGGCTATGTTGTCCCTGGCATAGAGTGTTTCTATTTGTCTAAAGTGACACAAATGAATGAAGATGGGTTAATAGGACTTACTGGGAAGATAACAGGTGGAACCCTGGTTCTGCACCAAGAGGCAGAGTCTGACAGGGAATGTAGAAGGTTGGGAGGAGGGGCTACTACAAGCAGTCTACTGAAGGACTGAGTTTAAATCTAGAGAGACCTGAAGGGAGTAGAGGAAGGATAGTAAAATTCACCTACCTTTGCCTTAGCCCAGTGTGGCCATTGGGGTTCCTGATAGAAAGTGTTTTGCGTGTTGGTGGCTTTCAGAAAGGACTGAATATGGGTTATAAAGGAAGGCTGAGAGTTTTTCGGGAAGAAAGCTATGGGGATCCTGGATTTGGGCCAAGAGGAAGAGTCAAATTCCACTGTTAATTTTGCAGTGTCCCTTGAAAATTGTGTAGCTGATCTTGGGAACAGAGGAGGACATATTCTTTCAAATGTCAAGATTTTAAGAATGTTGTATTTTAGGACAAGACTGGATAAAACATTGGACTCTTACTATTTTAAGAGCACAAGAGAACTTAGAATAGCATTCATAAGGAACTCTTTATGAAAAAAAGTGTTACAGAAAGGCAGAGAGTATACACAGGATGGAATATAAAGAATGAATATCTATTTAGAAAAAAATCACTAATGCAAAAAATTTGAAAGTTTCATGATATTTATAATTAGAAATTAATTAAAGTTATTTATTATCCTCAAGGTTACAGGTGACATATAAAACAGATTTTAGAGGTCCATAGAGAACATGGAAGAACACTATTTTCTTTTGGAGAGGCTAAAGGTTGCCTTTATAAGACTAAAAACTAGTCACCATAAAGGAATATCTCATAAACATGATCAAAATAAAAATTACAAATTATCTTCTAAAATCAGAAGGGGTGAAGGAGTCAAGGATGAGTAGAAGGAAGAGCACAAGATTTAAAAATTGATTAAAACTGATAAACATACAGAGCAACCAAACTCAGAAAAAAATACTGCTTAGGATGTTCAAATTTTTGTAAGAACTTAAGAAAAGCTTTTATTATTCAGTGTGTGTGTGTGTGTGTGTGTGTGTGTGTGTGTGTGTGTGTGAGTGTGTAACACTAGGTACTAATGTCAGTAAAGGAATAAGAATAGGTGCCAGTTATAACTAACTGGTAGGAAAGGGCATATAATTAAAATATATATTACTATTCATGTTTAAAACAGTTTATTAGATGTGTTATATAACCCATGCTTTAAAAAGTTTTAAAAGTGGGTAGGAAATGCAATGAACTAGATTCAATATGGGATGCTCTCCCAGTTTTAAGTAACTCATAATAGGAACTTAATGTCTTGAAAGTGATGTTCTAACACAAAGGCACAAATCCCAGAAACCTGAGCAGAGAGCATAGCTGCTTGTTGGTAAGGGCACTTCCTTGGCAGGTGTTCCTTGTGCCTTGTGTGGCTAGTGTGTACCTCTGGGGACCATTCACACATTGTGAAAGGACTTCTTAGCACTTCTGTGCAGGCATGGACAGTACACAGAACTGGCCACAGAGGACACACTGTGAGAACACAACACCCATAATAGAGTCTCTGACCTTGAGGCTTGATCTAGGGCTTGTATCTGAAGCCATCGTTGGTTTTTCCTCTCAGACTCTTACTATATACTACCCCCATTGTTTTCTGCAGCCATAGCTGTTGTTTGCCTACCTTTTTAACTAGGTTCTGCCTTAATGTGCTCTCCCTTTCCTACTTTTATCAGGTTAATGCTTAGCTGCTTGATCTGAGACCCTTCGTCTTCTCTATCATAAGTATTTAATGCTATATATTTCCCCATAAGCTTCACCTTACCCATAAGCCCCCAATTTGATCTATTTGTACTTTCATTTTCACTCAATAAAAACATTTTTAACATCTCCCTTGACTTCTCCTTGACCCAACTGCAATTTAGAAGTACACTACATAATTTCCAGCTATCTTGGGAATTTCAAGGTATCTTTGCTGCTAATGATTTCTGTCTTAATCCTTTTAGGATACAAGAACAAAGTTTATATAATATCATTTTAAGTTGCTATGATCTGTTTTATAACTCAGGGTATATTCTATTTGGAAAATTATCCATGTGCACTTGAAAACACTTATCTACTGTTGATTGGAGTATTGTAGGAATGTTAACAAGCTCAAATTGTTCGAGTGCTAAAGACTTCAGTTATAAATGTTTATCTGTATGTTTCACATTTTATATTTATCTGGGATTTTAAAGCATAATAAAGTTTAACAAAATTTGCTATTCTAAGTATGTCTTCAGTATACAAACTATTCATCACTATACAACCATCATTTCTTAAATACCTTCTTTGCCTTAAATAAAAACCCTGTTACAAAAAAAGTAACTTATCTAACCCTCTCATGTTTCCAAATCTATGTTCCCTATGTGTTCCACACAGGCCATATATATAGAACCAGATAGTATTAATACCTTTGGCTAACAAATTTAGCATAGTTTATTTATTCACATTGAGCCGGTATTAGCACTTCATTCCTTTTTTATACCTGCATTCTTTTCTTCCTGATTAGCACAGCCATGAGCTGTTATTCATATAAGCATATGAGCCCCTTGTTCAAGCCCTTATTTTCACTCTTTTGAGATTATAAACAGAAATGATCATAATGTCTGTAGCTTTTGGAGGGACTGCCAAACTGCTTTTTGAAATAGCCATTTTTTTTAGTATTCCTGTAAGCAGTGTATGAAGGTTCTAATTATCCATTTCATCACCAAACTCACTTCTGTTTCTTTTTATGCCAGTAACTCTGAAATTGTGACTATTTATGATCTTGACTTTTCTAAAAATATTAAGCATCTTTCAAAGTGATGACTAACAATATGTATGCCTTATTATGACCCAAGTCCTTCACTCATTGTTAAATTGCATTTGTCTTCAATATCACATTTTAGAAGTATTATCAGTCACACAGTTTACCAACATTTTAACTGGATTTTCCTTTCACATTCTTGGTAATACTCTGATGGACAAAAGTTTATTATTTTGAGGAATTCCAAGTTGTTGTCCATAATGTGGTTGCTCATGCCTTTGTTGTTAGATCTAAGACTTGATTGCCAAATCTAAGACTAAGAAGGTTTACTATTATAGTTTTATTGATTTTAGTTCAACTACTGTGATTTTTTTATCTATTTTGAGTTAATTTGTCATATATTGTGTAAAGTAGTTTGCCTGAAAACTATTTAAATACTTAATTAGTAGAGTTCAAGAGGAAGGTGAAGGATAGATCTCTCAAAAGGTAACATATCAAAGAACAGATATTTGAAGAGAGAAGATATCAAATCTAGGAGATGAATGCACAGAACTGACACCCTGTACAAGGACATGGACTCAAGAAAGAAGCATCTGGAGGGGTGGCTGAAAAGGCACGATTTGTCATTTGTCTTCATGCACAAAGAAGTGTGGACTCAATCGCTTTTCTGGTGTAAGATACAATAATTCTTTCAGGGATGGTTGAAAGAAACCCATGGCTTTACACCTTATAATCTACCATTTTGAAGTATCCTAACCAAAAAAGATCAAGTTTTAGGACATCAGTTGAATTTTTCAAACATAACCATATTTCAGAAAAACAAATACAACCCCCAACACTTTCAAAGGCGCCTTCCTTCCTATATACCTAGATCTCACAGCTGCAAACTGTACTACAACAATAAAGCTGATTGCATGCTCAAAATGACCAGGGGCTGCAAAAGAGTAAGGAAAGAAAGAAACTTCTTTTTTTAAAAAAAAAATTGTGTAAGTGCTTCCAATTTATGAAATTGTTTGAATTTGCTTAGTTGATGCAAGAAGAGAAATGCAGTCAATTATGCTTTCACAGTCATATTTCTGATATTGGTGTGACTTATTAAAATTGTAGGATGTCTTTTCAGGAATAGATCTGATTGTGATTGATTCTGAAGTCTGTTTGATCTTTAGTTCATTTTACCAAGGAAACTAAAGAAGAAGGGGGGTGTTACCTTTTCCTTGGTGCAAGGTACTAGTCTGAGTGGTTTTGATCTGTTACCTCATTTATTTCCTAAACTATCTCTGTGGCAAGTATTATTAACTCATTCTTAGTAGCAAAGAATTGGAGGCCAGGAGAGACTGAGTAACTTTTCTGAGGTAATACAGAATAATTTTCGCAGATGGAATTTGAATTCATGGCTGGCTGTAAAACCATTATGCTTTCCAACATAATGAAGTGTTCAGGTCAGAAAGCTGTCCACAGCAAGGATCTGAGGCTTGGGAATATTCAGGTTGATATTAAAAAGGAAGAATCATGAAGTGATGGAAGCAGTGTACATTGAAACTAATACATAATTTCATATCATTTGTCTTTTTGAATCAGGACCACTGTGTATCTTCAGAAAAAGTATGTGAGAATGAGCCTATGTAATTAACATTTTCACATTCTCTCTGAAAGTAGCAGCAAACATCATGGTTTAAGTGGGAATGCTCTACCTACAATGGGATTGATCATCTACTGTGTTGGAATTTCTGTTACAAAAATAGCCCTGTGGTGAAGCGAAGGACAGAGGTGGAAGCTACAAGATCACAGGCTGGCTGAAATGATCCAATTTTAGCTCGAGTCTTTGTGACAAGCAGTCAGCCATCTACTGCTGTTTCCAGAGGAAACTTCGGACCCTGGGATGATGTCTACTCATGTTGTCTGTTATCCAGCTGGACAAAATTAGGTTAATAGTTGCATTGGGTCAAATTGGGAGAGTGTTAGCTTCTAGTACTGTTCATCATTGGGAATAGGAAAGCATGCTATTATGTCAAGGGATGAAGTCAGCCTACTTTTCCTGACAGAATGCAGGAGCAGGAACAAAGACTAATACTTGAGCTGAATGTTAGGGATAAATTCCAGTTCTGGAGGGAAACTCAGTGCAGGAAAGGAAGTGTGTTGTAGAATCCTAGGCTTACAGACATGGGAGCACAGAGACCCTAAATGCATACCATAATAGCAACACCAACTCCTAGTACTTGGTACATTCTCACCAGATCGTGCAGAACTAGCCTCATACTTCAGGGCTTATGGATGAAGCCTCCACAAGAATTCCTTCCTTACTTTAGGTTAATTTAAGAGTTTAAGGTTTGAGACTGTTTCTGGAGGCCATGGCTCAGGGAGCAAAACACTTGCTGCACAAGCACGAGCCTCTGAATCCAAATCCCCATGACCCACACAAACCTGGAGTAAGTAGTTCGAATCTGAAATCTCATCACTCCTTGAGCCACATGGGAAATGTGGACAAGAGAATTCTCCGGAACCTCAGGGGCCAGCTAGCCTGTGGCAAACAACAAGGAGACCTTGTCTCAGATAAAGTGGAAGGTGAGGACAATATCTCAAGGCTGTCTACTTACCTCTCCATATGCGCTATATTCACCTATGAATGAGCACCCACACCACCCTCAACATGCTCATGTCATTTACACATATACATACATATGAACAACAATGTTTTTTAAAGATTTAAGATAGTAATTGATATGTAATTAGCAACCCAGTGAACAAAGCAGTCAATATTAACACTCTTGATTGCTTCTTTATTTCTCCATTTACTCAGCAAACACTTACTAAAGCCCAAGTATAGTGACTTTTTTTGTTTTCTGTTTTTTGTTTTTTGTTTCAAAACATATTTTAAGTGGCAGGAGAAATAGCTTAGAGGTTAACAGCACTTGCTGCTCTTGCAGAGGACATGAATTCGTTTCCCGGCAACCATATTTTAGCTCACAACTGTCTGTTACTCCGGTTCCAGTGGATCCAAAGCCCTCCTCTAGTCTCACTGGACATGCATGCCGTGTACAAACACACACATAAGCAAAGACACTTAATAAATATGTATTTTTAAATAAAAGTGCATGATTTAAGTTTAAGTAAGTATTGCTTATATTTTAGTTCATGTAAAATCTATATGCTTACCTTATTTTATCTAACATTTGCTTTTGGTATAACAATTAGCAAACACAGTTAAGTGCCAGTTACATGCTAATTCTTTTACTTGATCAAGAATTATTGCCTTCTATGAAGCAGGCACTCCATATATATATATATATATATATATATATATATATATATATATATATATATATATATATATATTTCAGATTGTCTCAATTTATAATCCTGTCACTCCAACCTCCTGAGTCCTGGTATTACAAAACTTTGTTGTCTTACTTGGTCATACAATGTTTCTTTATCACCACAGACTTTGTTTTCTGTTCCTTTAGTTTATTTAAATTCAGTATAAAATAATGTTTAAATGTCTATGAAATTAAAGAATACTCCTTTGAATGCTGGTTATGTCTAGATGGGTAGAGAACTTGTTATCAACCCTAATGACCTGAGTTGCCTGGAACTCCAGATGGTAGAAGGAGAGAGAGACTTCTAAAAGTTATCTTCTGGCCTATACACACACACACCCTTATAAAAGAAATGTATCTCATTTTTTAAAGAAAAATTTCTTTTTTGTCTTATCATCAAATATTAGAAGGTGACTAGTATGTGATGGAAACAACACAGAAAATTTATATTGTAATTCATAATAACCCTAAGAAGCCTGTATATTTATACTTTATACACATGAGCACCAAGTCTCAGAATGGTTCACTGAATTGTGCTATATGCATGCCATGTTGTCGGCCAACATGTACTATGCTTTGACCAGTGCCACATCTACTGAAGTCCTTTTCTCATTCTCAGCTACATTTCAGGATGGAGCCCTTGAAATTCATTTCCTTCTGGTGTTACATCTGATTTACAGAACTAAGACTTGCTTGTCTCAAGCTTCCCTTTAAAATTGTTGCCTGCTCCCTGGAGAGCCTACACATTCAATGCTGTGCAAACTCCTTTGTGGATGCTTGTAGGATAAGAGGGATAAGCTTTGCAATGACATGGTCATATTCACTCAGGATCCAAAAAGATGTCATAGCCATTCTACAAAGGTCTTCTAAGTGGTTTCAGCATTTTCATCCTTTCAGGACTGAGTTGGGGGTACTGTTGTAATAATTGCCCTGAAGGACTATGTGGCTGGGGTTGGCAAGACTCAGTTATTATGCATAGTAAACTTGGACCAATAGCTAAAGTAGGTGTAGGATGGGACAGTTAGAGACCTGGGAGATTGAAGGTCTCTTGTCCTTTTTCTTTTCCACCTTTTAAATTGCTGTACAACTAAGGCAGTTGTCTGTCTAGATACCAAAAAAGCTGACTCTGCTTTCTCAATTCTCTGTAAATCACTCCCAACCTCATGCTAGCCTTATGCAACATTTTCCTAGCATTGCTACTGTTACAGGACTTAACTTCTCAGGGAAACATTAGCCTCAGTCTTCCCACAGGAAACACTAAGATGCAACAGTGCTTGCACAGATGTCTTCAGATTCAATAGGCTCACAACCCCAATTCTCTACTCTATTTCATTCACTGAAATTTCCAGGGATATCCTCAAAACAACCCAAAATACCACTTTTCCACATAAATGTGTCTCTTGAGCATGTCTTGAAACACTCCTTCCTCTAACTTTGCTTTTTCTTAAGTTTTATTAACTTTTATGTCATTTATGGGTTCTATATACTTGATCACATGCTAAACGTTGGACTTCAGTAGAATTGTTCTTTTTGCTCCCTTTTTCTCCCTTCCCATTAGCTCTTATCTACTCATGATTTTACTACCTGTACTTTGATAGAGTCTGAATCCATTTCATTATTATAAACCTTTCTGTCCTCAACTTCAAACTCACAATTTCTCTTCCCATCTGAACACTATATAAATATATTGCATTTGCCATACCCAAAGTTATATTTATAATCCCAGGTCTGTGCCTGTATCAGACATTTCATTTATATTTCAAAATCCTCTTTTCCTCCCTTAAGCACCATGGTTTGTGCTCTAGAAGCCAGACCTGTGCTGAGTAGCACAAAGGGCTTCCTTGTTCTTCTTCTACAGCTCATCATTGAATCCAGCCCTTCCACAAACATACACAGTATGTTGGAGGCAACACAGACTTGAAATATGAATAGTATTGCCACAGTATAATCTTGGAATAGCCAACATAAGCTGAGTGTGTCCATTGATATATGTACACAATTCTTGCTAGGCAGTCTTTCTGAGCAAATATTCTAGACTTATGATAGGTAGGATTTAGATTCTGTCACATTGTGTAATTATCTTCCCTTTATCTCTCATGAAATTACTGTGGCAAGTCTGTTTCTCAAACCCTAATAGTCATGGTCATCTTAGTTTCTTTTAGATAACAGTGTATTTTCAGTAGGTGCTTACAGATTAAGTATGTGCTCATATCTATGCCAGATTGAAAGTGGACATGCAATAACAAGATTGTCATCAACTTCAAAGAAATGATAGCTCATTAGAACCTAGCACTACTGTGTGGAAAAAGAAACAGAGTATTAAGAATGATGTGCTAGCTGGTTTTTGCCAACTTGACACAAACTTAGGCATAACCTGGAAGAGGGAAACTTAAATAAGAAAGTACCCTTGTAAAATTACCCTGGAGACATGTCTTGACTAATGTCAATGTAGGAAGGCTTAGCCTATTGTGGGTGGTGCCACCACTGGAAATGGGATTTTGGGATATATAAGAAAGCAAGGTCAAGCAATCCATGAGAAGCAGAGTAGTAAGCAGAATTCCTCCATGACCTCTGCTTTAGTTTTGCCCCTCATGTTCTTGCTATGAATTCCTGCTTTGGTTTCACCTCATGTTGGGCTGTATGCCATATAAACTCTGTCTTCTACAAATTGCTTTTGGTCATTTTTTTTTTTATCACAGCAATAGAAAAAAAACAAAGATAGAAGTTGGTACAAGGTTCATGGGATTTTGCTGTGACAGACATGACCATATTTTTGGGAGGATGGAAGAATGACTTTGGAATGTTTGGCAGGAACTGCTATTGAGCACTCAGAGTTTAATGAGCTGTTGTTGTTAGAGCATGACAGATAGGAATGCGAAAGAGATGTGGAGGATGGAGAACTGGCTTATAAAGTTTGAGAAGGAAACAAAGACTATAATGGCCATTTGTGTGATATTTTGAATTAAGAACACATGGAGCCTGATCAGCTGGGTCTGAAAAATCAGATATAATTAACAAGAGACTAGCACCACAGAAGTGAAACCTTTACTTTGCCAGAATTGTCAATGCTGGTTAGCTGAAGCTGATAAATTAGCAGTGATTACAGGGACTAGCATCATCGACATTAAATCTTCTGGGAATATCTCCTCCAGATCAGCACACAGAAACCATGGTCCAAAAACACCAAAAAAAAAAGAAACTCATTCAGTCAATGAAATTTATTAATATGTAACTATCTCCGATATAATAATGGTTTTGAAGGTGTGAAGTGGTCATCAGTGGAAATTAGATGAGGTGGCAAAGTGAGAGACCAGGAGAGGTCACTGAAGGAGCAGCCTGAGTTGCAGTGGAGAGCCTGTGACTTGCCATGGAGATAGATTAGGAGAGCCTACAGAAGAAGATGTAGCCATAGTTCTGTTGTAAACTTTAGGATTAAAGGGGGCCATAGAAAGAGGCAAAGTTTTGATTTGAATGTGACTGTGTCTTGGTTCTACCCTCTCAGGGTAAATTATTTAACTTGTTAATTATTCTGATGTTGAAAGATACTGGAGATTTAAAGACACTTCTTTTTAATGTTTTGGTAATAACACCAGAGTACAAACCTTTACACTGGGTGATCTCACAAACACAGTCTCCATAAAACTTGAGTCCTTCATTAAGACCACATGACATAAAGGGTGTCTGATGGAGGAAGGTTATAAAATTCTACCCTTCATTACTGCTTCATTCTCAACAGCTAGGAAATAGCATCAACCTAGATGCCAAACAAATAAGAAATGGTGGTACATACACACAATGGGGCATTATTCAGCTATAAAAAATGACCTCATTAAATGTGTAGGTAAATGAATGGAACTGGAAAAAATGTATTGAGAAGTGTCGCTCAAATCCCTAAAGATGTATTTTATATGTTCTTTTACATATGAAAGTCATAGTTATAATCTTTTATTTTGTATGTTTAACAGGGAGTATGCATTGGGAACTAGAAATGGTCCATGGGTGGAAAGAATGAACATATGGAGTGGGTACTAAAATATAGGTGAAATGAAAGTAGTGATGGTGGATACTGGAGGCACAAGAGTTCAACAGGTACTAGAGCAACAATGATTTTGAAATAACAATGGAGTGTAAGGCTTAGCCAAATTAAGTATCCTTTAAGAAGCTAGCTAGCAATCTGTCATTTTCAATACAAGTAAAAATGGAAGAGGCGATACAATGTGTGAGTTCAGGTGGTGGGTACTGGGAGCTAAGGGTCTAAGCAAAGGTAATAATAGGATTGGGAAAAAAGAAGAGCAGAGAGGGAGTTAGCCAAAATAAAAAATGTTTGGCAAAGCTTTATGAGACCCCACTACTTTATAAGACAATTAAATATAGAAATATTTTAAGTAAGAGAAGTTTAAATAGAAACATTCCACATAAGTAAACAACTTCTTCTGGAAGACACTCATTAGGAAACCTCAGTGATAAGTCTTGGTTACCTTCCTACAAGTTATTGGTTGGAGAGGCCCCAGCTGCACCCTAAGCAGTATAGGCTATTGACATTGTTCTTGTTTGTCTACCGTAATCAAACAGTAAGACCTTGTTGCTGTAGATACCATATATTTTGCAAGACACATAGAAAACAGTTTTGAGCTGACAAGAAAACTCTCCCAGCTTGGTAAGGAAGCTTCTTATTTAAATGGGTAGTGGTAATGCAGAGACCCATTTCTGTTCAAAATGCTGTGAATAAAGGTCTATGAATGATCAGTCATAGTTTGATACCCCTTTGCCCTCACAAAGTCTCAGGAAACATTCCAGAAGAAGAGGTGAGAAGAATGTAAGAGATGGAGTATGCAGGGGGTGGGGTGGAGTGCTGTGAAATCATACCATCTGATCATGACATGACCATTGTTCACTTGAACTCATAGAAATTGTACTTACTTACATTAGACTTGTATAAGATCAAGCCAATGAAAAATTTCAGCATGGAGATGGGAGGAGTTCCCAAGTTCCCACCCCTAGCTCAGGAGCTTTTGGCAGTGATGACTGCTGAAAATTGACAGTTGCTTTTCTTTAGGTATGTGGAAAATGATGGGTTCATCTTACCCCAGAGGATGACACAATGTCTGTGTGCATATGGGTAGAACTAATTGATCTCAGTGGCTTTAAAGTGTAGTCAAATAATTATAAAAGGAAGAGATAAAATTTGAAGGGAGATGGAAGAGAGAATCCTAAAAGGATTTGGAGGTGAGAATGAGAAAATGCTATAATCAAGACACATTATATAGGTTGAGAAATGGCTCACTAATTAAGAACACTGCCTGCTCTTCCAAAGGATTGACATTCACTTATTAATTTATTGAATAAACACATTGTACACAACTGTTGTGCTATGGGTTATGGATTTAAGGCTTGCTTCCCTACAAATTCATTAAGTTTATATCGAAATGTTAGTCTGGAGAATATTTGGAGGTAGGGACTAACAGGTAGGGATTAGGGGAAAAGTAGCCTTTATGAGTGACATCCAAGATCCTCTGATGAGAGATTATAGAGCTGTTCTGTTCTTTCCCTGCAGTGTGGTAGCATAACGAGAAGCTGGCACTTCATGAGCTAGATGTAGGCTTTCACAGATGCTAACCACACAACTCCACATATATCTTTTTACTTTCCAGAATTGTGGCAAATGAACTACTTTTGCTTTTAAGACATCTAGTCCTCACTACTTTGTTTTACTAACTAAAGCACAAGACTAAGTGCTGGGAGTAATAATTAAAACTACTAACATGATTTATTAAATTCCCAAACTCACATATTAGTTACAACTGGAGAAATAATCAAGGACTATATGAGTTCTCTGCTCAGGAAAACAGCAAAGCAGATAGGGAAATGTGCTACATGAGATATCTGCGAGGAGGAGATGATTGAGCAGGGGCTATGACTGGGTAGAAGTGATATTGCTGAGTTGGGACATGAGGGGTTATTTTTTGAGATTTCATCTGGGTCACGGCTGGAAATGTTCATAGTCTGGAGCACTTGCAAATTAACATATTTCCCCATGGGTAGGGGGAAGTCAAAAATCCTTTACAGATCATTCCTGGCCTGAGTTTAGAGTCCTGTGGCACTGGCTGATGGGATGACAGTTGAAGAAAGGACAGTCTGAAAAAGAGAAAAGAGAATGAAATATCATGAAACACTTTGAGTGGCTTGTTATACTGAACTCTTTCAGGGGCCCCAATGTAGAGCATATCTGGATCTATCAATTAGTAAGAGAGTCATGAGTTGGTGGATGGTGAGAGATAGCCAAAATCTAACTTGTTTCACTGAAAATGAATGTTCAGATGTGCTTTGCTACTCAAGAAAAACAAGCTAAATTGAAAAAAAAACATTACTCTCTGCCTGCTATTTCGAGTTCTGAACTTATTTTGCTTTTATATTTTTTAAATCTGCAGTTGTACTTGCTAATAATATGCCTCTAAATAAATATGATCAGTGATACTTTTGCCATGCACCATGCCCCACTTTGCAAACTTTTATCATAGAACATGGCATTGTCTAAGATTGAAAGGAGAATTGAGAAGGGGATTGGCAGATGGAGTTGGGACTGGGAATTGCTGTAGTCATATTTGATGTTTGCATCTTTTTGCTTATGAGTATCCAATTTTTGCATGTTTGCTTGGAAAAAAGGCTCAGAAAGAATCATACGATCAGTCTCTGGTTATTTAGGACATCTCCCTGACTACTCTTTTTCCTGCTACCGATGAGTGTATTCCTTCTTTCTCCTCTGCTTTACCCTACTCACCATTCAGCCATTGTTTGGATGTTTTCTTAACATCTGTATTGTACACATAGCCACTTTACTGGCTAGCTTTTATGTCAACTTGACACAAGCTAGAGACATATGGAAAGATGGAAAATCAATTGAGAAAATGCTTCTATCAGATTGCCCCATGGGGCATTTTCTTGATTATTGATATGAGAGGACCTAGATCACTGTGGGGAATGGTACCCTAGGCTGGTGGTACTCCATAGTACAAGAAGACTGACTGAACCAATCTCGAGTCACAAACCATAAAGCAGTACTACTTCATGGTTTATACTTCAATTCATGCCTCCAGGTCACTGCATTGAGTTCTTGCTGAGACTCAATGATGGACTGCCATGTGAAACTGTCAGCTGAAATACCTCCCCCACACCTGCAATTGCATTTGGTCATGGAAGTTTTACCACTACAATAGGAACCCCAATTAAAACTTCAACTTTCATGATTTTCTGTTGCAAAAATGCAGTTAGTGCGACTTCAGTCTTATTAGAGCACTACATAGACCAACCACTGATATAAGATCCAGCAATTCCACTCCTAGGCATATACCCAAAAGAAGCACATTCATATAACAAGGACATATGTTAAACCATGTCCATAGAAGCATTATTTGTAATAGCCAGAAACTGGAAGCTACCTAGATGTCCCTCAACTGAAGAATGGATAGAGAAATTGTGGTACATTTACACAATGGAGTACTACTCAGCAGAGAAAAACAATGGAATCTTGAAATTTTCAGGAAAATGGATGGAACTCGAAGAAACCATTCTGAGCTAGGTAACCCAATCACAAAAAGACAAACATGATATGTACTCACTCATATGTGGACCTGCTTTATGATACATAGTAGTGACCATGCTTTATCAGAGCTGTTTTTAATGATGTTGCTCAGAATGGTTTCCTCCCAGATGATGACTGAGAAACTAATTTAAAAAAATGGTGCCAAGTACCACAAGAGTAACAGAACTGTGCTGTTTTCTGGGATTTTGTTTTTTACTTTGTTGTTGTTTGTTTGTTTGTTTTTTGTTTTTTTTTGTTTTTTTAAATGGACTGTGCTGGATGTCTCTACAATTTTGTTCAAATGACTGCAGAACCTGGAAAAGCTGTTGCTGCTATTGATGCATAACATATTGCCATTATTGCTCTCTCTCTCTCTCTCTCTCTCTCTATATATATATATATATATATATATATATATATATATATATGCTAATTGAAACTCAAATATGTGATGAATCCAAGGTGTTTCAGTGAGTGCTCACCTGTGCATGCAAATTTGATTTCATCTTTAGTAAGTAGTAAAGTTATATGCTTGCCAAAAAAAATGAAACACTGGAAGACAAATGTCACACAATTTCAATTTTATGTGTAACCTAGAAATGATGAACTTATGGGAACAGAGAGCAGAATTGTGGCTATTAGGCTTCAATGTGGGTCTTTTAACAATGGGGAAAACGATTGGTTTAAGGATATAAAACTGCAGTTGGACAAGAGGCATGGACTCTGTGAAGTCTTGAGGTCTACTGAGAGCATGATAAATATGGTTGATAACAATATGCTATATTTTAAAAGTTGTGAGATAGTATACTTTAAGTGTTCTCAAAACAAAAATGATGAATATGTGTGATATAACATGTTAATTGGTTTAATTTAGCCATGCCATTGTGAACATACTGTATTGTGTATCATAATTGTGCATGACTTTATGAGCTAAATAAATGAATGGAAAAAAAAAGAATGTGACATGTCTTCAAACACATGCAGATTCAGTAGCACTAAGGACTACAGGATGCCAAATGAAAGCATTATTTTGGCATTCATGTATGTATGAAGAGAAGGGCTGGGGAGCTGTCAGATAACAGTCTATAATATCTTTATGAGACAAAACAAAATAATTTGAAAATAAACTTGGAACATAGTGATGACTCATAGTACATTTTCTGATAAAATTCCAGAATCACCATTCTCTTTGAGGAATGGGTACACAATTTCATTTCATTTGTGGACAAATGCTTTTAGGTAAGATAATATTTTACCTTACAATCACACAATGTCAAGCTAAGGCCATTGTTCTAAAGGAACTGAACCTTCTGCCACTTCAACAGCCCCTGAGTGCTGACTGTTGGCTCATTTTTCTTTTCACCTGATGGGCTGGTGACAAGATACAAATTCACAGAAGCAACATTATCTATGACAATGGGCCACAGGACAGCTGACCTTGGAAAAGTTAAATCAACAAGTGCATGACTGTGCTTGTTGTCACCAGATCTGAGCCAGTTTCAATTACACATGTGGACTTCACTGCTAATTTGTAATGTTCCAGATATGAGGGTTATTTTAAGAATGTTTACTAGATTTGTTATTGACAGTGTTGTACACTTATTGATACCTCTGAGCCATATGATTTTCAGGCTATTGATAATGATTTTTTACAGTATGATTTAGAAAAACTAAAAAGTGTATGTGTGGCTAATATATTAATTAGTTAACAAGCTTTAGATGGAGGGATTTCTTTTTAAGAACAGGTCGGTGGCTTCTTTAAATTTTTTTCCTACTTGATGTTGGAAAATTTGATATAAGTCTTTCAAAGCTGTTTACTTAATAGTAGAGTCATTTTAAGAAAGAAGGGTTATTTGTACTTTAAATCTTTTCTTCAGTCTCCCCATCTATATCATGTAAAATAAGCTATTAACCCTTTTCTCCAGGTCCTATGTACTTGGTCATCTTTGCATCATTTACAATTTGAATGTAATATTGGTCATCCTCAGTTGAGCTCTTGTTTTTATTCGTTTAAATATTAGTGGAGATTGCCATATTGAACCAATAAATGACCCCAGGAATTTAGTCAAATGTTGGGTCAATTCTATTCAACCCATCGTATCTGATTTTTTATTTCTCCTTACTTGATAAGCTTAGTAAATTTTCTTCTCTTATTCAGCCTATTATCAAGAATACAGAACCAATGAGATGGCTCAGAGGGAAAGGCACTAGCCACTGAGCCTGGGGACCTGGGTTTGATCCCTAAGACTCACAGAGGGGAAGGAGAGAATTGACTCCTGAAAATTATTCTCTGACCTCCATATACATTCTTGCACAAATAAATAGATGTAATCAAATAGAATATAAACCTTAGCATGTTGTGAATTTGCTATTGAAGAAGTGTAGATTTACTGACATAGCAGCATGACTGACTTGCTTCTAATACCTAACAGATACTATTTTATGGCCATCACTGATATTTATTTACTTGCTTTTGTGTGAAAGTGGTGTATGTGTGCATGTTTGTGCATGTTGGTATAGAGGTTAGAGATCGATGAGGCCTGGCCTCCTCTAATACTACCATATTTATTTTAAGAGGAGTCTCTCATTTAACCTGCTGCTCACCATCTTGGCTACACAGACTGATCAACAAGCATCTGGAATCTGCCTGTCTCAGACCCTCCTCTGCTCAGCTCTGGGGTTACAGTGAATGTACCATAGAAATTAATTTTAGTTGGTTTTGGTGAGCCAAACTCAGTCCTTTATACATGAGAAGCAAGCACTTTACACTCTTATCTCTTTTCCTAGCTGTGAACTAAGCATTTTATACAAATTATTTCATTTTATATTTATGGCATCCTCAGACAACAGGAATTACTTTCCTTTAAGATTAGGGAGTTGAGTTCCAGAGAATTTTATTAACCAATGCTATACTACATAGCTGGCAAGTGATACAAACTTGAGTATGACACAGAGAACCTGCAACTTACATGCCCACCTTTATTTGCTCTATCCATATAGCTTAAAAGAGTTGACATATGTCATATTTATAATTTTTCTGACACAGAATGCAACTGTTTAAAATGTTTATAGATGATGTAGCACAGACTAGTGTTTTTGAAATTCATAAAGTAGACAAGATGAATACACCAAATCATCCAAGGAACTATTTGTGGTTGATTTTAGTTTAATACTTGAGGAAAACAAATTATTTGTAAATAAGAAGAGGCATAGTAAGGGACATTCAAGGAATTCCAAGCAATCATACAGAAATTAGGAGGAAACTGGAGTCAAAACATTATGAGTTTTTATGCCTTGAATCTCTATATAACAAAAATTTTATTGATTACAATAACAAGTTATATAATTATTCCTAAGTTGTAAAATTATATAACATGAGAAATCTCTGCCAATAAAAAAGCCTCTTCTGACTTGTAACTACAATAAGAAAGATTATGATAGCATCCTGGGGTAGAGGGTCCACTAGCTAAGAAAAAATTGCTTTATATGCTGGAGAATCTGAGTTTGAATACCACGCACTCTGAAAAAGGCAGGTATAGTTGCATATACCTGTAACCTCAGCACTTGGAGTCAGAACCTTCCAGGAGCTCAGTGGCCCAAGAGATTCCTGTTCATTTTGAGGCATCTCTTAAGGCACAGGAAGAAAGCAACAGAGGAGGACAATGGATATCCTGCACTGGCCTTTGCAAGTGTGAGCATTAGCACATGACCTGCACACTTTTGTGTATGCCTACTCCCTCTCCCAATGTCCCCACAAAAATTAACATAGTATCCCTACTTTAAAAGAGGAGAAATAAAATTTTTCAATCCAGCACTTTTTACTATTTTCATTTGAATCATTATTTGCTATTTTTAATGATTGTTCTGAAGTGGTAAATTTATTGGGAAACCTTTTCCATCTTCCAGCATATACATCAGAATGACTACATACATAATTTTTGTTGCAAGTTAAGTTTCTCTGCCAGCTGACCAAGTTCATGATGGATGCAGTTAACCTTTTAGATTTGTGAACTGAAATAGAGAACTGCAGCCTCCCTGTTACCATATAGCTTCCATTTATTCTTACTTATAAATCTACAGTCGCATAGTAAAAATCAAATCTAAATAGTAATTGTCAGCACAATGATTTTTGTTCAGGCAAAATGGCTTGTTCATTTAATGCATACATACTGAGGACACAAATGATTAGTAACCAAACTAAAATCTATATTGAGCTTGGAACTGAAACTGTCTCCTTTTTAGACTGTAATTCAGGAAGCATTTGTGTTTGGCATTAGGTGATGTTATGGTCACTTGCTTTGTGAACCTGTCCTGTGTGTGTGTGGCATAAATATTTTGGATGTAAAAAATTGATTGACATTTTTCCTACATATATACTTGTGTTGAGGCTAAATCATCAAGGAAAAAGGAGTATTTCTACCAACAGGAATATTTGTTTGTTGTGACTGGTATCTTTTGGAGGAGTGTTTGGTAATTTAAAAGCAGTTTAAAACCTAAGTTACATTTTAAAACAGAACTCTAGTTTATTATTCTTAACTCTTTAACAATATCGTGTTGATACTGAAGGTTGAATCTATTATTAGATTAAGAACTAAAATGTCAAAGCCTGTATGTTCTGCTAACATCATGGTTTCTGATTAGCTTTAACTTAAAATCTGTTAGTAGTGGGAAACTATTGTTAACAAAATTGGAATGTTCCTTTTGTAAATTTTTCTATAATTTTTAAGGCAATGGAAGATATACAAGAATGCTTGTTTTTGAGAAATGAATGCATTCCCATGTAAGAAGAGCACATCGTTTTGTACTCATATACTATCAGACTTTGTCTTTTAGGTGTGCATTGGCTACCAAAGCATAATTGTTATATTATTTTAGGAAAAAAATTCCCAGTCAAGCAAATGAGATCATGGACCTTATTCTATTTCTACCGTTAGACAGACTAACATTGCATAGCTCTTATGTTTGTGTGTCTAGTTTGTCATTTATGAAATGAGGTGTTTTGATATTTGGTAGTGCTTTAAAAAAAAGCAGTCACCTCTAGAAGTGAGATAGCTGGATCATATAGTAGAATTGCTTTTAGCTTTTTCAAGGTTCTACACACTGATTGCCTGAGTGGCTGGATACATTTGCCACCCCAACAGGGACTGAAGTTTTCCTGTTACTTATATCCTCTCTAGAATTTTTTGAATTTTTTTGTTGATTTTTGACATTCTGTTTGGAGGATTATAAAATCTCAAGGTTGCTTTGATTTTCATTTCCCCAATTGCTATGAATAAAGAACATGTTTTGAGAGATTTCTTAGCTATTTAAATTTCTTCTTTTGAGAACTCTCTGTTCAGGTGCTAAGCACATTTCTTGAATGGGTCATTTGCATTTTAGACTGATTTTTGAGTATTTCATATATTCTGGATTTGAGTCTTGTGTCAGACATATAGCAAAAAAAATACCACATTTGATGGGATTTCTATTTATTCAATCTATTATTTTTGGGTTGTGCAGAAATTTTTAGTTTCATGAGGTCCCACTTAGCAATTTCTGAGCAAATAAAGTGTTATTCAGAAAATCCTTTCCTACACTTACATTATGTGGAGCACTGCCTATGTTTTCTTCTAGCAGTTTGGCAGTGTCAGTGTTCACATTTAGGTGTTTGAGCTATCTAGAGTCAGTGTATGTCCTATGCAATCAATAGAGTTCTAACTTCTGCACATTTGTTTATCAAAGATGCTGCCTTCTTACCAGAGTGTATTTTTGGCATTTTGTCAGATATTATTTATCTGTAGTTACATATACTTATGTTTAGGTCTTCAAATTTGTTCCACTATTCTACATGTCTGTTTTTGTGCCAGTAGTACATTGTTTTTATTATTATGGCAGATGCTCAAGGAATTGACATCCTACCCCGCAGACACTTGCTGAGCTTTGTTCATTGTCATTCTATTCACAATAGCTAGGAAGGAAATAATCTAAATGTCCTTCAACTGATGAATGGACAATGAGAATGTGGTACATGTATAGTATAGAATAGAGATAAATGAAATAATGAATATTACAAGAAAATGTATATACGCAGAGAAGATTATGCTGACTAAGATAACCAAGACCCAGAAAGACAAAGGCTATAGGTTATCTCTTATCTGTAATTCCTAGCTTCAAATCTTCAGATGTGAGTATATAATTTTGTGGAGAGCTGAGGAAGCACTTAGTGAATACGAAAGAGTGAATGAAGTACACATTGAATAATATTGTTGATATGGGTGCAGCAATGTCAAGGACCAATGTCCTAGACCTATGAGAATTTAGTAGTTTGATCTAAGATGAGTATTGGAGGGAGGACAAATCTTTTCTGTTTCAAGTGCAAATATTGGCTCTGTGTGCAAATATGAGTATTTATGAATGATTTACCAGTATGTGCAAAAATTAGCAACAGCAGCTTCCTCCCCCTACATGCTTATAGCTCGAGATTGCTGACCTATAGAGACCTCCTACAAAAGCTAGCCTACTCCTCCACTATGCTGCACATATTAAGCATGCTGAGGTTCCAAGGAAGTTGGTGTCATTGTATCAGAATGCATACAGCTCAAATGACCATAGCATTTCTGTATGTATGAATATCTGTCCTTTCCTCCTCCTCCTCTTAGTCAAGTTTGTAAGACAAAGCCAGGACAGACACAACATAACCTGGAGAAATTCAAGAAAACAGGAAAGAAACAAAGTCCCATGTGATGGTGGCGGGGAGAGAGACATAGAAGGATGAATAGCAGGGTACAAGTGTTGGAGAGTGTAAAGGGAAAACAAGGGGAACACTAATTAGGAAGGAGGGAGATAAATACAATAGAGAGGAGAGTAAAGTAACAATGAGGATGTCTGAAAACACCATTAAGAAGCATATGATTATTTAGCTACATAAGATCTGTGTAATCAAAATTTTCCAGCTGGGATGGCAATATTCCTCACAAAAGATATAGATCTTATAACAAAATTACCAAACACCAGGCATGAGGATCCTCCCTTCTGAGTTGTTGGTAAGAGCTATCTAAGAGACTTCCCACATATTATAAGCTATTTTTATTATTCTTGGATATCTCCTAGAAGTTGAAGGCAAGTCCCTATTGCTGAAGACACCATCAACTTCAGATACAGGACCTGGAGGATCTGAGAAAGATCTGATGTGAAAACTTCCTCCCTGAGGACTAGCTTTCATGGTACCAAAGGTTCCATGCAAGCGTCCAAGGGAGAGAAGCAACTAATAGTCCTTCCCAGCTCTGATGTCTATGAACTACAAGATCAGCATGGAAGATATCCTTAGGAGTGCAATAATGGCACTTAGGAGTTACACATAACTCTGTAATTGGACTTAAGGTCTACTCAACAAGAGGGAAATCATGCCTGGTATTGAAAAACTAGTCAATTACCCAGGTTAATAACATCATAGACTCTGGAGTAATTAACTGCCACTTTACTAAACCAGCATAATTTCTAGCTACATCCTAAATATCTATCTTTATATACAAAGACAACAAAAGCTCTCATTTGTCATCTAGGAATTATCTCCTTGTAACAAATGGAGACTATTACCTAAATGAACAACCAATGTAAATTCAATGAACAAATGATAATGTGGTGCTCAGCTCCAAATGACACATCTACAACACAACTCCTGTAGCTAAGGCCCAGGGATCATAGCAGAAGAAGAGACAGAAAGTTTGTAAGAACCAGAGGACCATAAAGTTTGCTGTGAGTTTGCATAGTCTAGAAATATCAAAGGTTACACCCAAGAAGTCTTATCAACATGGCTACCTAAATGACTGGAACAATGATGACATTACTGTAATGTTTACATAGAATAGGGAAATCCCATTGTGTCTCAACCCTACACAAAGAACTACAGGTAACTAAGGAATTCTGAGGGTGGGAGAAATAGTCTTCCACACAGAAGAGCTCCACAGTTGGTTATCCAGTACCAAGTTGTCAGCCCCAATATTAATATATATGAGTAGCATTACAAGAACTCCACATGCTGTATTTATATAAGCAGAAATATATATGTATATATATTATATATTCTTATACATTGTGAAAGATAAATGATATTATGTGTGCTATAGCATATTATATATTTTGTAATATAATATTGTTATATCTAATAGAGTATACATTATATAACTATATGCTTATATATTATATATTCACATATAAAAAGATATTTATTCCTACTTAAAGGCATTGGTAACATTTAAGAGGTACATGAATAGAGGAAATATATTTATTACATATAATGTATGGATACATTCCTAAATATATAAATGTATAAAAGTGTGTGTCTATATGTATAACCAAATTATTGAAGTAGTGGCAATGAACTTGAGAAAGAGCAAGACTGTGTATGGGTTGGTTTGGAAGAAAGGAAAGGAGTATGAAAATTATATAATTAGATCATTATTAAAATAGTACAAAAATAAATGGCTCCCAAATGTCACTTTGAAAACTGGACATTAGCTTTATAGATGCCACATAGTTAGGGAATACTGGAGTTAGAATAGTAGAAATCTGATTCTTCAGGGGTTTTTTGTTTACAGATAATCTCTAGTAAAACATTCTTAAGTATGTATTAATAAATCTGATTTGAACAATCTAGCAAGTGGTTCGTGCATACCTATACCACTTCTCTGTTACCAATATTTTAAAATAGAATTATTATAAAGTTCTTTCATCATTCCAATGATTTGTAAGTCATCCCTAAAATCATTAGAAAAGCACCATATGCAAAAACTGTGTGCTCTGTTTGGTGAAACTGATTATGTTGAAGCTATGTTTCCTAAACTGTTCTGATAAGGTGGTGAGACCCAAAATTGAAAAATTGTTCTCTGGCCCTGAAATTATAAATATAAATATAGATACAAATCTCTTTTACTCTAACCCACCAAACACAATCTGAGCAGACTAACGTCTGGACCCAAGAGTGAACACAATCTCTTCTTCCTATACCACTTGTACCTAAAACCTCTGATGATGGAGAACTTTATCGTCTTCCTAATTCCAAGGTTAGTCATTCAACCATGTTCTTAATTTTTCAGTTGGTGTACTTAGCAGCGCCTTCTCCTAATTCCTTTCAGAATAATAATCTACATTGTGATGCACACATTTGGTGGTTAAGAACTCTTAAGAGCCTTTTGTGAGACAAATGCTATAGAAACATGTGTGAACAAGGATAATTTAACTTAAGGCATTTTTCTTCTAAGATATTTTTCCTCCAAAATAGTTAATGCCGATATTTGAGGGTTGAGCAGTTTTTGCAGTTTCCCAATGTTGCTTGGAAAATAGAGTTTTAAAATAATGAAAACAGTATTTGCCCCAGGTGGTTAAAATGTGCACTCCCCAAATTTTGTCTCTTTTTCTTTCATTATTTATGTTATTCTCCCATTGTTTCATGATTTTTCAGGTGAGATGACTACACAAATTATACTTTTTCCAGAATTTTCCAAGTTCTCAGACTTTCTGGTTATTCTCTTCTCTGTCTTCCTTCATCCCAATCCTCACGTGTGCTTACTTATTTTTTTCCTGATGGTTATGCTTTCCCCTCCAAACAATCAAAATAAACTTGACGTGAATGATGAAAAATATAACTAAGGGGTGAGGAAGGGTCAGAACCCTGGGGACCTGAACCAAGAGCACCATCTTTACATTGCAGCCAGTGTTTGTGGATTTATACAGGTGAAACATTGACCTAGAAGTATAGTATATGGAGCCAACTACTACAGCTTTAAGCTGCAGAGGTTTATCCAGATAGATAGATAGAGTGAGAGAGAGAGAGAGAGAGAGAGAGAGAGAGAGAGAGAGAGAGAGAGAGAGAGCGCAGAAACAAAGGCAAGCAGATGGCTAAAGATGAAGGTCACATCAGATTGAGAAGTTTGTCAAAATGTGATGACATAGGTAATCTGTAAACTGTTATTGCGCCTAGCTGGAGGTGCTGAAAAACATTTTGAAATTACAAAACACACTGGAGTTGCCGGCACAGAGGCAGGAGAGATAGCCTGGAGTGCTTCTGGTCTATGGATGAATGCCAGATGTGGAAAGCGACATATCTGGAATTAATGATATTAAACATGCTTTTCTTTTATGCTCAATAATAACTCTATTATGATTGATAGAAACCGCAGACACTTTATCTAGTACAAATGGAATCGTCTGTCATTGACTATATTAAATCATCAATTTCTGCATGATGAGGATCGTTTAGGGTAACTAATCATGTGTCTCGTTCTGAAGTCTTTAAGGCTGATCAGATAACGTTTGAATACTGCCTGAGCAACCATGACAATCTAACCCTTCCGTGTAAGGATTGAGAGGGGCCCATTATGCCGTCAAAGCCTGTGGAAATATCACAGCTCTTTCTCTACATAATACCCCACTGTAAATAAATCACTCTCCACCGCAAACTTTATTGATCACAAGCACTTCCACGCTTGTGTCTAGTGAAGTCTCTACAGAATAAAATGTTGCTTTATATTTTGTCTTGTCAAAATATTAAACGGCTCTGTCAAGTGGAGTCTGGCTAGCTGTGATGGTGTAATTCTGCTGCAGCCTTTTCATTCCCTCCTTCTATCACAGCTGCCAGGCTTACGAAGCAGACTCCCCCACACACCACTATGCCTTTTTTTTTATAAACTTTCCAATTATAGTCTCATAAGATTATGAAGCCTTAAGATAAAGTGCCCTAATTTAGAGTAGTGGAGTTCTGTGCAACTCTAGGAGGAAAACTGTTAGATAAAAAACAGTGTTTCTCACCAGGAAGAAGATAACCCACCTTATTTATATACACAACTTTAATGGGAGGTGGGAATAAGGCTGACAAAACATCTTTTATTTTGCCTTGCAAAATGCAAGGATGTACAGTATATAAATTATTTGCACTCAAGTGCTTATTGTTCAGACTTATATAATGATTTGTAATGATCAAGAGCAGCTTGCAGGTGCCAAGTGGAAGACTGAACTAAAACCCACCATGAACACACACATGTTTTCCAAATGGCACAGACTGGGTTTCTAGCCACTAAATGGTACCAGGTACTGTAATATGTTTGTAGCAACACTGAGGAACAACACAAAGATTAAATGTGTAATTTACTGCCTGTTAACATTGAATTTCCTGGGCAGCATATGGTTTCAATGTAATTTTAAAGTAGTTTCCCGCTTTGAATATAAAGGAGCAGGATTTTGCTTTCAGGAGGGCAAAAAAAAGGGACTGAAGTCACTTAGGGAAGAGTAAAAGATTTAGTGTACTGAGCCATTAGGGCTGCAGAGGACACTGGGTTTGATCTTTATTCCCTTCTGGAAGATCATTAACTCTTTTAGACATTTAGCAAATAACCTCTTCCAAGGCTTAGACGAGTTTATGCACTTCCCTAAGAGAGCATTTTGTGTCTCTCTTCATTGCTTCTCTGTTAGATATTTATTGCAGCTTCTGTTTGGTGATTTTTAAAAAGAAGTTAAACAGTAAGTTTAATTGATAATTCCACATGGTGAATTTCTTTTCAAGGTGTAAAACTGGATGCTACAAAAACTAGGAGTGCATGCCTAGCCATGGACCTCTATGTACAACTTTGTGCTTGACTACAACATATCCTCCTGGGGATAGTGGAACACAGTTTAGCCTAGGTGCTAAACCCACCCGCATCTATCAAAGAAGAAAGTAAACAGCCTTTTTTGGAGTAATAAATTTGAGCCACCAGAAACCTCAGTTTAATTCACTTTCTAATTCATACCCATCATCCAACCAGCAGTGCTTTTTAAAAGTATTGGGCTGGGCAGTAAACCACAAAGATAGAGGTATCAATCTTCAACAGTTCTTAGTTGTGTTCCTTTGTTTTGTTTTGAAACAAAGAGGAACTTAATAAATCTCAGTGGACAATTTCTTAAGTAGCTGTGACCATTTTCTCGTGAGTAAAATATGCTGTTTTGGAGAGTAAAAGAAAATGTATATTTCCAGACGTCATGGTGAGGATATTTGCTTAAAGATGATGCCATCTTTTCCCCATCAGCAAATACAGACTGAATCTTTCCACATGTTAGACACCCCTGGCCTCCCCAAAAGCAGCCACTGACCCAGAGTGGCTCAGGTTTATTGGGTGAGATACTCCTGTAAACGAGTTAGCAAGAGCAGTAAGAGGGACAGCAGGGTGGGGAACACCTACATCCCTCTTAGTCTTTGTTTTCTATTTACCTGGAAGATGTGTGTTAGCCATTTTCCATGCAGCACTTTTGCAGACATCTGTAGTTTGTACCTGCTAATTTCCTGATAATAGCCCCTCTATGTTATTTGGTTTTGGTTTTTGGTTTTTGCAATCACTGATGGAAACCAGATAGAACTTGCCTTGTTTCACCTTCATCTGACCTAAGTTGGGGACTATAAAGAGGCACTACCTTTAAGGGCATCACATTCTCCTGCATCTTATTTCTCACTGAGAGATGGATGATCTTCCCATGGTCCTTGTTTTTTTTCCTAACCGTGTCTTATGGTCTCTTTCTGAGTCCCTTTGCTATCACTGGGTGAGTGAAATATTGAAGGTACAAAGACCTCAGCCAGTCCAGTTTGATTCCAGACTGAGTGTTTCCTGAAACAGTAGGTTTTTTATTGCTGATTGGTTAAACCCCTATGACTGGAGATTTTCAAGGGACAACTTTAATGAAGAGTCACCCATAAAGGAAGCCAAACACAGAAGTAAAAGATTTCTCAGAAGTGGAGAAATGGAGGAAGGGGAAGATGGAGTGAACATCAAGTGTTGAGGACATCAGTGAACCCTTCAAACATCCACTCTTCAAACATCTGTCTTTAGGTCCACTGCAGAGAATAAATCTGTAGAGTACTCAGCCATAAGTGCAACTTGTGCATCACAATCTCTTCCCTCCACCAAATATCAGGAGTCATTGTAAAGGAGAAGACAGAAAAGCTGTCTCAGCCAGACGTATCTTGGGAAGACTGGATAAAATGGGTTTGCACCTAACAAGACCATTGTGCTCATGAAGTCATAGCAACTGTGCTTGTCTACATAAGACCTATATAAGATGAAGCCATTCAACACTCTAGAATTAATGGAAATGGGGTCATGAACCTAGCTGAGGAGCTGTTGGTAGTGAATATCTTTTGGGGGCAAGTCAGGCTCCTAGCTCTATTGTGTCCTAGCAGATAGGCCAACAACCCTGAATGTATGCCCAACACAGATTGGATTTAAAGGACAGAAACAATTTTGAAAGGTCACAAAGTTGGAGGATAGTGGATCTGGGAGAGGTTAGAGAGAAATATAGTGGATGATATTATTAAAATATATTTTATTCAAGTATGAAAATCTCAAAGATAATTAAAATATATTTAATTTAAATATACTTTATATCTGTTTCAAATTGATCATCAAAGCAATCTGAAGCTTTTTCCAAATAATATATACTTTGTTCACATGTCTATATGATCTCTGTGTTAACAAAGTTTTAGGGTAGTAGGAGTTTAGGATTTTTCTTTTTCCACTTAATTTCTTAATCTTAGTGGATACAACAGCTTCCAGGGGTAATCATTAAATCCTGAATGAATACTAAAATTGCCTAGTGATGCAATACGATAGGTTAACTGGAGACTTTTGTTTCTCCCCTGACCAGTAATCTTCCTTGCGTACAGAGCAAGGTTCTTCATATTCTTGGCAGTCTCTTATGCTGAACTTGGATCTAAGCATTCAGTCCTCCTTTAAAACATCTAGGAAGTTTAGGAAAGAAAGTCTGCAAATCAGCACACATTTACAGACCTAGGACGCTTGTTTTTCTGACCCAATATCAGCCTAGTTGGGGTATCTCATCGCTAGGATCTCATCTCATTATTTTTTCAATTCATATTGGATTCACTGTTAAGCTATTTTCAGTCATGCACATTGACCTAGATTCTCCCACAGTGTAAGCTACTCCCCAGGAGTAAGCCAGGTACTTGAGGAAAGTGCATTAACACTTTCAGGTATGCCACATTCCCTGGTTTCTGGGTGCTTTACAAGAGTTACATCACAGGATATTAAGTGACACCAAAAATGAAGGAAAGAAAGAGTCGAAATGACATTAAAAAAAATCTCAAGTGGGTCAAACACACATGCAATTCTAGTACTCTGGACTTAGAAGCAGAAGGATCCCAAGTTGAAAGTCAATCTAAGCTACATAAAGACTTTGAAGACAGCCTGGGCTACTTGAGGCTCTGTCTTTGAAAAAAATGGAAGAATGACAGACAAAAAGAAAGAAAATGACATCATAGCTGCAAAATAAAGGGAGACAGTGGCTGGCAATAACAAAGCTAGTGATAGTTCAGAGAACAAATAACATTATTGATTGTTAACATGTTCTGCTAAAGATATGCATAGTACACCTCTATAGATACATGAAATAGGTACTGGGCATGCCATTATGATGTGTCTCTATGCAATAGGTAGCAAGACAAGACAAGGATTGTAGATGTCTATATTCACCTGGAAAGAGGGAATATTCATCACCTGTGTATACTGTGTTAGGAATACTGTGAGTGGTGAACAGTTGGCATGGCCTCTGCCTTCCTGGAGCCTACCATATGAGACAGACCTTGTGATACAAAGTGATAGCATGTGACTCGTGTGTTTTTTGTTCCACATGAGATAGTTAATTTAGGTGTGATTATAAGAATCGACTTTAATTATGAGAATGAAATGACTATTTTATGAAGTTTAGTTTCATGAAAACCTGGAATACTGGAAGGCATTATCTTAGTGAGAGTGATTGGTGGATATTACAGGCAGCATGTGTTAAGGAGAGGCAAGAGAGCTGGGAGTCATTAGAGTGTTCAAGCCTGGAGAATAAAGGAGGCATAAGTTCTGAGATAAAAATGGTAAATGACAATATAGATCAGATCATATGATGATTTCACAGCCCTGGTATGGAGTCTAGATTTTACATTAAAGCAGTGATAAAATATTGATAAATTTAAGTAGAAGAATAGCATGGTCAATTTTGCATGTTGTTATGGGTACTAGGAAGAACAACAGAAGGAGTTAAAACATGAAACCATCTAGTAAGGAGATTAGATCAGAAATACTAGTTAGTGAGTGATGACAAAAACTGGACAAGTGTGGTGACAGTAGAGAAGAAAGGGAGAAGCAGAGTTGATAGATTTTGTAATGAATCATAGAAGGGAAGTGAGAAAGAAAAGATGGATGAACGATGAGTTTCCTGCTTCTTGTGAGAACAACTAAAGGTTTTATTCCTAAAATAAATTAAGGAAGCAGAAATTCCCCTGACCAGAGAACCTAAGAAGATGCATAAATGAGGTTTTGAAGATTGAGGTTCAAGATGTCTATAATAATTTAAGTTGTAAATAGTATGTGTAGCGAATCTGGTGCTTGAATCTCAAAATTCAGGATATTCATATATGTATATATGAATATATATGCATATATAGGTATCAAATGCAAACATATTTAAAACCATGCCTTCTAAAAAGATTATTAGGGTAAGATGGGTTACTTTTCTCTTCACTATGACCAAATATTTGAAAAGAAGCAATTTATGAAAAGAAAGGTTTATTTCAATTGTTCAACCTAGGTAGATGAAGAAGCAGAGAAAGAGAAATGCTTGCACTCTACTGTCTTTCTTTTGGCTTTTTATTCACTCTCAGAACCCATCTCATGGGCTAGTACTACTCTCATTCATGGCAGATTTCGTTAGTTTTCTTAGGAAATGCTCATACACACATGTAAAGGTGTTCTTCATTAATCTCATAGGTGTTCCTTAATCCAAGTAGTGTGACAACCAAAATAATTATAGAAAGTTGTTATAATCAACTTAACCTCCAAGGATATCACTGTAAAATGTAACTTTCCAGTTTTATCTCCTGAAGTCTCATGGTCATTTCATAATACAAAATAGATTCATTTCATCTCTGAGTTCCCAGAGACTTGACAGTCCCCAAAGTCTAATGTCTCATCTGAGAGTCAGGCAACCTCTTTTCTGTAATTCCTGTAACCTAGAATATATATAAAATTAAAAACTTATACACTTATGATACACACTTGGACAATGCATTCCTATTCCAGAATTGAGTAATGAGAGCATGATAAAGAAACATGAGGGAAGAAAGAAACCCACCAGGCAAACACCATATACTTCAGCGTCACATCTAGCATCTGAGGCTCTTGGTGGCAGTGTCTAGGCTCCAACAGCCTTGGGTAGCTCGACTCCTCCAGTTCTTTTACCTGAGATACACTTGGCTCTCTGCTTAGTTCTTTTATATTTGGTGACAACAGTTCTTGATATTAGCAATACCACTAAGTGTAAGTGTTTGCATTAGTATGGAATACAGAAATAAAAAGTCAACTCAAAATATGTAAATAACAATATTGATACTGAGCTAAGGTTGAAGAATGTGTCTTCCCAAAACATAATAAAGTAATTTATAGAACTCATAAATGGCATTATTTATTAAGTGTTCCTTAGAAGCAGAGATGAAAGATTGGGTGTGGTTAAAGTAGTATATTCTGTGACCTGTAAGAATTTTCTAACTATAACAGAATTCATGAAGCTAAAGAAAAATAGAACAATCATTAGGTATGAATGCATGAATAAAATCCTTGATTATACGTACAAATAGAGAGCACACTCTGCAACAGTACATTGAAGGAGTTGGCAGCTTAAACAAGATAAAGTCATGAATTCTGGGCCCTAAAGAAGAGCTGTTTGATGGGATTCCTAAAGTGACACACTTCTGCATCTATCTCTAGATCCTGCGGAAAATATTATCTTCAGTGAGTAGTTCATATTGTAAATAAGGTGAGCGCTGTGAGAGAATAGGGTATTGCATTTGCTCTGGAACTAAGACCAGGGTGAGTAGCTGCAAAGGTGAGGATGGAATGCTAGTGTTCAGGACACTTATACCATGTGAAACTTGTTTGTTCTGGATTCAAATATAAGACCTTGAAACACTAGTGCAATAAAGTATGAGGATATTCATCAATGTTTGTCTTTACGTCTATCAATAACTACATAGACACTGCCTAGTTACTTGCCTATCTATATGACATCTATTATATTAGTTACTTTGTAATTGCCACTGTACAAAATTATCTGTCTGAAGCAACTTGAGGGAGGTGTCTTTGACTCTCCCTTCCATGGCAGTGAAGGCATGGCAGCTTAGGAAGCACTCATGGTGGCAGGAATTTCATGTATGGCTTGCTATACCTTAGCAGACCAATAAACAATTCTCTCAGCTTTACTTATGGCTGGGCTACAAGCTTCAGAGCCCAGTGCCTACACCAATGAGCTAGGTTTCTGACATTCTACAATGTTCCTAAAATTGACGTAAGCAGAGAGCCAAGTTGTAAGAGGTTTCACACTTAAGCCATGCTGCCTAAAATTAAATAACAAACCAAATCAAAATAATGAGGTAAGCAAAGCAGTCTATATATGGATGTTGATAATGCCCTCAACAACTACAGATATACTATGGTTCCTGCATTAGAACAAGAGTTCCATTTTCAAGTAGAGAGCTGATGCTTGCAGAACTTGTTGACTATTGAGGCAGACATCCTATGCAGAGTCAAAAGCTGGTGTATTGTTTCCATATGACAAGAAAAGTCTGATATAATACTGCTAATGGGGGTATTTTATTTGCTAAGGATTATTAAGTAGAAGCCTCAAACCAGTAGAAACACTATGATTAGCATAACAAAATTGATTAAAAATTAGAAATTCTTCTCCAAATAAAATCATGACACTGGGAGAGAGTAATATATATTTGGTGAGATGAATCTGTTTTATATTTCCAGACACTTTTAGAGAAAAAAAAATGTTCCTAGAAATTCTTGCCTTCTACAAAATTCCACAGTGAGATATGTTGTGAGTTTCAGCCAGAGTGGATTTTCTGGGCGCGAGGGGAATTCAGGTGAGCCAGAGGATTTGGCTCCGAATGAAGAGCACAGCTAACTTGCAGGAGTAAATTGCCAGGTCTGAAGGCTGCCTCTTCCTTGCAGAAATTCCTTGTCCGCTGACCCTTTTGTTACTGTGCTCAGACCTTCCTGATTTTAAAACTGAGGTTTCTGCAGGTAGAAATGGCTAGAGATGGCGAGAAAAGTAATGTGGGGTGATTTTCATCTCCTTTCAAAATCTCTGCTAGTGACTGGCCATGTCAGACTACTGCTAAATCCATCTGGCTCACCATTCCTGACAGGTGAAATTACTGTCTTGGAGTTTGCTTTCAGGAGGGCTTCTGTTTGAACTCCCTAGAAGCTGACATCCCTGTTGACTATGAAATCCCACACTGGCTGTCAATAAGCTGGCGGCTTACTGGCTGTGCACATTACCTGCTAGGCTCTTCTTGTCTACAGTGGACTACTGCGCTATGATTTATCCCAATGAAGAGCCTTGCATAGAACGAGGAATGAGTTCTGCCCTGAAAGAAGGTGATTCTAGCTCACCCACGTGTTCTGCTCCCATTTTTCAGTGTCCTTAGGGCAAAGATCTAACAGGTTACCTTCCAGCAGCATGCCAATTCAGTCATCTTTCAGCTAACCTAAAGGCCCCAAAGCAAAATAGATCATGGAATGGAGGGAGGGGCAGGGGGCAGGGGCTACTGTGTGAAGTGGCAACACTGCAGAGAACAGTGGATCAATAACTACTTATATATAGATTTATCTAATTCATTTATCATCTAGAGTGTATGTCAGGGTATATGTACATATGTGCCTGTTGCTTGTGTGTGAATGAGAGTCTAACTTGTTTTGTTTGAAGTAATCAAATAGGAAGAAAAGTATGAGGCCCAAAGATCCTAAGGAAAAGAAACAATTTGTAAAATATAGCCAGTTAAAAATAGATACGTTTCAGCTATACAGACATACCCACAAGCCAGCATGAAGAAAAAGTGACTGGGATGGGAACCAAAAGTGAGAGCTTTGGTTTCTCCTTCTGCCAGCCAAACCGCAATGTCTTCCTTCTCTTCTCCATTCCCTCCTCTTCACTGTGCCTATTCCAGCCCGGGAACACATTACCAGCAGTATTGGAGATGCAGTCTCTGGCTGTGTTCCTTCATCAATAGGTCTCACTTCCAACTCTCACCCTTCCCCCACCTGGAAGACAATCAAAGATTAAATAAAAGGAAAAATTATATCAACATGTTTTCTTTGGAAAAAAATGTCTGTTTGTCTTATAGCTTGATAAAATGTCCAGTGGGTTATGTGTACTTGTGTGTTTTGTTGTTTTTCATCTCCTTTTTATAACATTGTATTGCAAGTGCCATGCTTCTGGAGCATACCACATATAGAATCCTATACATTCTGACTGCAGTCAGGCTAATGTAATGCCTGGAGCATGGAGATAGTTTGTGGAGACGGTTTTCCTCTGGTGATCCTATCTCCTTCCTCAGAGGTCGCCTTGTGAACAGCATTAATTTTTAAAGAGAGCTCAGGATGGAAGCAATGCTTCTATCTTCCATCCTATACATAACTAGGACAGGAGCAATTGAAGAACACTCTGTCCTCTTGTCCTCTTATTTCCCTGCACTGGTCAGTGCATGCAACCTGACTGCAGGCATTGCGTGTACTGTTTCTTTCTGCTGGTGCCTGCTGCTCTAGGTGTTTTCTGTAATAATCCGCCATAAGTATCCCTGAACAAGTATATAAGCCTCTCAAAATCCTAATTGTTTTCATCTGTAAAATGGGAACAATGGTAGTTTCAACATGTTTCTCATCATCTGCATATTTATTATAATGTCCAATAAGCAAAAATTCTTCATCCAATACTGCCAAGGGAATTGTTTCTATAAGCACAAAGAAACTACTACTCTGCTGATACTAATAAAGTAGGGTTACTATGATTATAGAAATTTATGCACATAAATTTCTAGGGGCAAATGCCTTAGCTGTAAATCTTAGAATTAATGGTAATAAGCAGGCTGTATATGCACAATGCTTGCAGGTATCCATGGTAGGCAATTTTCGTGATCTCACTTTATCCTTCCAATGATCTTGTGACTTTGAAGATGAGATCACTGGAGCCTGAACCATCCTGTAGCCTGAGATCAAACTCAAGTTTAGGGACATACCTTGTAAAAACAGAAAGGCTGGAATGCAGGCCTTCAGTCTTGCCTGTTGACATTAGCAGAGGGCAAAGCAGATTGGAAAGAGATATTTTTTTTTTTTTTACTGCAGCTAAATAAGGAAAGGGAAGTATTTATATGTGATAGCTTTAACTGAGCCTCATTTACTTGGCCTATTGGAGGCAGACAATTTAAGATAAGTCAGTTTTGAAGAAGGAAAAATCCATACATGTATACGGTGTCTTTTAATTTTATTCCACAAATTAACTCATGTTCAACTGGCAACATTTTCCTTGATGATATTTGGATTCAGTCAGTGTGCACCATTTCTGCTTTCTTCTCATCTATGCAATATCAGCATGTAAGTACCTTAAATTAAAATATGAAAATATTGTTTTCAAATGTCTGACTCATTGCCACAGAGCAGGGCATTCATATGTTCATATTGTAGGTTGACCTCTCCAGCAAAATTATAAGGAATTTTTGGTTGGTTTTTGCATACTCACAAACATTGCACTACTGATATTTCCTATGCCTGAAGAATGTAAAGAAAGCTCTACTTTATGTTTCCATTTCACCTTCCGTGTGTTGGAGTTTGTAATAGAAGAATGAAAGAACTGAAGAGTAGAAAGAGAGAAAGAATAGAACCCACCCTGCAGTTGTGATACACAAGCACAAGCCCCACCCCCATTCTTAAGCAAATGAAGCTCCATGTTAAACAATTCTAGAAGCTTTAAGCTTTGTTTATTCATAAGATCAGCAGGAAAATTGAATAGTTGATTAGTTATGCCAGGCTCACGGCAAATTCTGAAATCACCCAGGAAGGAATTTTTATAAGACTTTTATTCATGTGACTTAGACATACAGAACATTTAATACAATTTTTATTTTTGAAACCTAAAGAATGCCATCCATTTCATTTGTAGAAGTATAACCATGACAATGTTGCAGGGGAAGCTAATTCTAATGTTCATTTTCATCATCCTGCGTGACTTTTTATTAATCTTACTTTATTAAAAATCTCCTTGTCTTGTATAAAAATTCCATTAGTCTGGACTGATTATTAGAAAACAAACCCTTCCTAACAACTAGTTTGGTTGTTTCTGTATCCAAAAATCATCTCACAGCATCCATTAAAAAATATTTAAATAAATGATCCCCAGGAGAAGGTAGGTTTTGATTATTTGCTTTTTACCAAAAATGAAAGAAAAAGAGAGGAATGGTTGACCTGAACATCAACCCAAAGACTTTGATTCTTGGAACAGTATGAATGCTGGCAGACTAGATGCAAAGTTTCATCAAATGTCAGTCACTGCACAGTAATGGCCTTTGCCTAGCCCTTTGGAGTGCTGTGAGATTTTCTCCTCTTGTTATTGGAACTACACCAGGAATTACACTAGGAATTATGTCAGTCCTACAGCAATTTTCAAGAAGCCACAAGTCCATGATCCTGAAACGTTGACTGCTGACAAGAAGTTGCTGGGAGCAGCAGTGTTATTAACAAGCCACCTTCCTGGCACCCCATCTGCACTGGAAGCTGTCCCTGGATCCTCACCTCCATCTGTCTCTCTGTACGATGGGGCGTGCACACCAGCAGGCTCTGACCACGAGGTTCCATTTGCTGCTGAGTTACTCATCAAACATCCCATGCTGTGTGGACTCCTTCCTCTCAGTGCTGAAGGCTGCAGGCAGCCGGTCCTGGAGTCTGACTGAAGTGCACTTTCCTTCTTTTATAATGAAGGCTCTTTAAGCAGGAATTTTGATGGCCTCAGGAATGAAGATATTTTTATGAGTGTGCTGAGATCCATGTGGTACAGTGGGTGTCTCTCCTGAGATTTATTACCAGTTCTTTGGAGGGGGAATGTCCCTTGATTTGATGTCATCAGGGCTTTGTTCTCTGTACAGTGTCCTCTGAAAACTACCTGCCTAGATTCTTCCTCCAGCTTTTAAAAAGGCCTTTGAGGACTCATGAATTCAGAGCTTCTGGATTAAAGTGTAGGATGTGGAATGTGCCTACTGCTCTGTTCCCCTCTGGTCTTTCCTGGTAAAAACTCTACTTCACTCTTGCTGCTGATTGTCAAGTGTTCTAGCCTGAGCTGCAAATGACTTGCCAGTCATCCAACACATCATTTTTATAAAAAGTTGGACCAGGAGTTTGCTTCCAAATGGTGGGCTCGGAGTTACTCTTGAGAAGCTTCATTTCATATGGATTTTGGTGGTTTTCCTTGTGTTGTTGCTGTGTTTGGCCATGGAGAGTGGTGCCTTGGGATATGTAATTTATTCTCTAAGATTCCTGTGGACCTGACAAAAGGACATCTTAATATCTGGCCTTGTACAGGCTATATATCTTAAAAGTCATTTTTCCAATTTCCTTGGATTCAGTGTATAAAACAATGCACTACAGTAAAGAATTAAAGAGAGATAAAAAGGAATTATAATGTAGCAAAACATGGGTGCTATGCAAAAAAAAACAAAAAAACAAAAAAAACAAAAAAACAAAAAATCAAAAAAAAAAAAAAACCCAGGTAATTCCAAACCTGGGCTTGTCTATTACTTATTCTGCAACTTGAGATAAACCAAAAATAAATGTGAGCCTCAGTTTCTTTCATATCTGAATTGGGAATGGTCCCTAACAGTTAGATTCCTTTGAGGTAAGGTATTAAGTTAAACTAAGTAGGATGTACATACCGAGGCCTAAGCATATCTCATGACTTCAAGTTAAATAAAATATGGGGTTACATTGTGTTATATCTAATGATAGAATATTCTTCTAAAAGAAAAAGAAAAACTGAAAGTGAATCCTTTTTCTTTCTTTTCCTGGTAGTGATGGTTTGTGTTTCGGCACATCTTGCAGTTTCCCCTCAATTTCCCCTGCATAGGTATGGAGACAGAGAGACAGACAGAGAGAGAGAGAGAGAGAGAGAGAGAGAGAGAGAGAGAGAGAGAGAGAGAGAGAGAGAGAGAGAGAGAGAGATGTAGCCATTCAAGTATAGTATTGCAGACATCTCTGACAAGATCCTACCAAGAATTCAAGACTTTGGGTCCTCTTCATATGTCTCTACTCACAAAGCTGCTTCCCTCTCCTTATATAAAGCTCTCTACCCAGGGGGCACTCAATAAAAACCATGACAAAACCCAACCCTTAGATGCACAGAGGGGTGAACTAAAGTTCTGTCTTATATTATATCCAGTGTTGTTCAAAGTGCCCTGTTTCTTGCAGGGGAAATAAGCCCTGATGCTTGTAGCCACTTATGTTTTCTTGTTTGACATATATCTGGACCTTACACTGTGCTGTTGTCACTTTCCTGGATAGCTAGTTCTTAAACAGAAATGTAACCAGAAGAACTAGATAACTGACTTACTAGCTGTCTAATTTACTAAGCCAAATAAGGTAGCTCCTAGTCACACATCAAATAACACCTACCCTTGAGAAGTTTTAATGGTTGTGGTTTTGAAGATTGGAACATTAAAAGTTTAAAGCTCAAAATGACACACAGTGAGTCTAACTAAAATGGGAAATCTGAATGAGATGGGCAGATTACAGTGTTTCAAAATCTTAGTGTGAAGACTAATCTTGTGCAAAATGTTGATTTTTTTGTGACAACTGGACAGAGCAAAAAGAGGAGAGGATTCTGTGTGATTTCTTAGAAATATGTGTAAATATGAGTCTACAGACATTGCAATGAAAATTTTAATGAAAAACCAAAGGTTTATATTATCTTAGTAACTTATATACATATGTATGATTTTCAACACATTTTCAATTATTTATGACTTTGTGTAGCATCTTAGTAAAATTTAATCACTTTTTTTCCTACAATTAAAATCTGGGGATTGAAAAGATGACTTTGGTCAAAATGCTTGCTATGCAAACATTGGAATATGAGTTCAAATCCTAGCACTAATATAAAATATGGTATAGCCTTGCACTTTGGTAATCCTAGTGCTGGTAGGTGGGGAGAGAAGTATCCCAGGGATTTGCTTGTCAACCAGACTAGATGATGTACTCAGTACCAGGTTCAGTGAGACTGTCTCAAAAATATAAAGTGGAAATTGAAAAAGAAAAATATCCTTCACTGATCTCTAGAGTCCACATGTGCCCTCACAGGTCCATGTGGCACGTGCGTGCGAGCGCGCGTGCAAACACACACACACACACACACACACACACACACACACACACACTTTTATTTGGTTTGTTCCCTTTTAATTTCATATAAAAGTGACAAGAAGTAGTTGAGCTGTGATAGCTTGCTTTTTTATAGTATCATAGAAAATTGGGGCAATTCTTGCTTTTAAACTTGAGAAGAATCGGTCAGGGAATAAATAGAAACCTCAAAAAATTTGCGTATAAAGCAGCACAGAAATATCTTCAAGGGAAGGGTATTTTCCACTGATCTGTGTTTAAAATAGGATGATGTATTGTGACAAAATCTAAAATATTAGAGCAGCTCCCACCTTTCTGTTCTGTACCCATTAGTAGCAGCAGGTTGCACTCCTGCTGGGAGCTTAAAAATAGTTATTTTCTGATTGTCCTTTCTGATATTTAAACATCCTGTGGCCTAAAGTGTAATAAAACATAGCTGTATTTGGTCAGCTAGCTTTCTTAATATTCCTACCCAAATCATAAAGCAAGGATTAGTGTTTCTCCTAATAATAATGGCCTTAACACACTTAGATGACATTAAGGATTGTGAGCAATGCCTGAAGATGCAAGTGACTGTAGCTCAGTGCAGGTGGCACACTTGAGTGTTGGCATGGCAGGAATCTGTGACAATGCATCTTTGTCTTTTAGACCTCAGTAGAGCCATGCTGATTTTAGCCATGGGAAAGACAGTGGCAGGGGGAGGAAAGTGTGACTCTCCAGCTGTGTTTCTGTAACACAGATATTTACAGCTGAGGTAACTAATCCTTTTCAGTTTTCCTTCCCTTTAAGAAAAACAATACCTGGGTCTAATACACAAGCACAGATATGACCATGGTGGAGTTATGCTTATATTCATTCTGGCCTATGGGAAAAAAAGCTTTATTGTGCTTGACTAGAAATTATTTACAGATACACTCCCTATTATTGTCTCGGGTCTCCAAATAGTTTCCCTGAGTAGTAGAAATGATCAATGTCACATTTTTAAGATCTTCAAATACCATTCATTCTTTAGGATTCTGAAGATGGTTTTCTGAAACTGTGGAGCACCCACACTTGTTCACAGGTTGTTAAGTAAGGAGTCACAGAGACAGGAGACAGACATCTCTCTCTCCCACTGTGACCTAGAGTCTAATGGATGTGCTTGCACAGTGCTGCTCACAATCTGCATTTTGGTGCTTTCATCATTCACTCTTAAATTTGCTCTGAAATCTGCTAACATGAAGCTTATATAATGCTTCCTGAAAGATAGCTCTCTGCCCAATCAACTGTGCTCATGTAAAAGAGAGTTTTGTGTCAGCTAATTGCAGAAGACTCATGGCAACTTCTGAACTCTTAAGTAGATTGTGAAAGACTTTAGTTACAGAACATCTTAATTATGAACATAGATAGTGTTCAGCATGTTATTTCAATGCCTTTTTTCTTTTCAATTTCGATTATACATTTTAAGGCACACAATTATGCATTTTTGCTTATTACAAGCTTACAAGTTAGGGGCAAAGCTGGAAACAAAGATGCTGAAGGACAAATCAGACTATTCATGTACACACATGTACCCTGCTGGCTGCTGTGTATTAGAGAAAGGAACTCTACAGCTTCTCCAATCAAAAGAAATGATGAGTATAAGACGACATGTTTCTCTAAAAACAGCAGTTAAATCATGATGGACATATTACACACTCCGTATCTGTCAAGAAGCATGAAGGATGCACATGAAGAAATAAGATTAAACTTACCTTCCTAAGAGCAAATGCACAAAAGGTTGGTCAGTAGGTTGGCAACTGCCTTAAGTAGAGTATGTTGTGTTGTGTGATGAATGCCACCAGATGGTAAAATAAGTTCTTTGAGAAGGACATGAATAAGGAAGAAATTAGATAGGGTGAGAGGTGAAAAACGAAGTTAAACTTGGGCCTCAAGAGGTTGTGTATGGTGTATTTTCTTGCAGAAATGACTTACCAGTTACCAATTCTGTCCTCTTTGTATGATGAGCTTGGACTAGTAAGATGAAGAGAGTGTTTACAGACATCAATAGCATTGATTAAAAAGTAAAAGTTCTGTCAAACAGTAGTTTGATCTTCGTCACGGCAAACAGCCTGTTTGATGTTTTTATTGAATCAATTGATCTTTTTTCCACTGGATTGATTTGTTGTTTTACTGTCATGTGGACACTTCCTAAATCAACATGGGCCTCTGAAGAAATGTTTATGAAAACTTGTGACTTCACAGACTTTTTGAAATTTTCAGCTAGCAAAGTCTTATGAAATCCTAATTATATTGGATAAGTGATCCTATAGGAAGAGGTTTTATCTTTTCCTTAAAATTGACCTTGAATTCTGAAGGACTTAATTTATACACTGGTAAGGTTTGTTTTCTTATCGTATTCAAATACTAACTTTTTTTTTTTTTTTTTTTTTGGTTTTTTTCGAGACAGGGTTTCTTTGTGTAGCTTTGGAGCCTATCCTGGCACTTGCGCTGGAGACCAGACTGGCCATCGAACTCATAGAGATCTGCCTGTCTCTGCCTCCTGAGTGCTGAGATTAAAGGCGTGTGCCACCAATGCCCGGCCAAGTATGCACTTTGAATGTTGACCAGGTTGTTAGATAATCCACAATCAGTAAAGAAAAGTTGATTTCTATAGCTTTTTGAAGATGGGGATACAGATGTTCTACCTACTCCACTGTATCTTTTCAAGTCTAATGCTTTATTCATGTCTGACTGACTTTAAAATGAGTTATCAAAACTAATCAGTTATCAAAACTACTATTTATTTCGGTTGAAATTTTTAGGGCTGGTACTGGAGGGATGGATGGCTCAGAGGTTAAGGGCACTGCCTGCTCTTCCAGAGGTCCTGAATTCTATTCCCAGCAACAACATGGTGGCTCAGAGCAATTCATAATGAGATGTTATGCCCTCTTCTGTTGTACAGGGATATATACAGACAGAACACACACACACACACACACACACACACACACACACACACACACACACACACACACCTAACTTAGGGGCTTGCACTATAAATTCTAAAAATTTCACTTTCTCCTCCATACTGTCATATTTACTGGAATGTTTTGGTTTTAGCAAAGAAATTTAATCAAGGAGATAAAGTCAGCGACATTTCCTCTGTGGGGATGATGCATCACTTCTTTGGGATACAGATGGTGGAAAGAGAAGGCACTTTCAGTGTTCATAACTGACCTGATTTCATTGTGAAAAATTACAGCTCATTTCATCAAAGTAGGATTAATTTTGATTATGTAATCCATTTGCCTGCATCCTTTAGTGACTCACTTACTGAGGCAGGGGACAGGGTGGTAGACAGACTATGAAGAACCCAGGAAGCTTAGCTACAACAGCACTGACTCATCAACTTTCAGCATACACTGTGTTGTTCAGAGTTCAAATCTGTCTAATAGTGAGATGTTTGTAGCCCTGCCTTCTGGCACTACATAATGAATGTCTGTCACCAGAATTTCTCTTGTGTCATTAATTCACTCATTCATTCACAACTTATACAATTAAGTCCCCTAAATTTACTTCACTGATATCTTACAACAAAATCTTTTGTCTCCTATTTCATGGATCAAAAATATCTTTCTGTGTTCCATTCTTTGTTGTGTGACAAAAATGCCTGAGGAGAAAAAACTTAAAGGAGAGAAGAATTGTATTGGCTCCTGGCCTCATAGGATTCAATTCATAGCTGTTGGGGTGACTGAGTCAGGATCTGGAGAGGCAGATTATCATAATGGCATGAATGGGTAGTAGCAAAGGCTGCCACCTCAGGGTGGCCAAGAAGCAGGCTTTCTCCTCATCCCCCTTTTAATCCATCTAGGCATATAGTGCATGAGATAGTACCACCCACATTCCATTAGTCATCTCCCTTTAGTTTAACCTTCTTTCCAAATTCTCTCACAGACACACCTAGATATGCAATTTACTGAATTCTAGGTGCTTCCAAATCCAACCATGTTGACATGACTAACAATCCCATTATTAAAAGAGAAATGCTATTTCTTGCACATTCTGATGACTTCCTCAACTTCTATACTTGTATAATTGTCACCACCTCAAACAAAACAAAGCAAAACAAAAACAATAAAAATCAAAGCAACACAAAAAACCACCACCAACAAAAAACCCCATAAAACTACATACGTTTAGCTATCCTTAAATTATTCTTTCTTTTCTATGTATATTGATTTCTAGAGTCTCTATCCTCAGTGTCCACAAATATTTTAATCTCTCCAGGTAACAGCAACAGGTCTAGCAGCTGGCATGAACGATAGTCCTCTTGTTGTCAGCTTCCTTCTAAAAAAAGTTCTCAATTGTAGCCACGATTTCCTCTCCACTTCCTACTGCCTACAGCTTGGGCCCTCATCATGTTACCCAAAGTTACAAATATCTTTCTTATTATCAAGTCTAACAGGGTGTTATTGCTTGTAATTTATGACATCACGGAAGCAGTAAACACTTTTCTTCTTGAATACATTTTATATATGTCTGAGGACCCTCGGAGAGTTTGCACATCCTTACAGCTTTAATTTTGAGCATTAAGAAAGAATACAAAGAGCTTTGATATCTGTTCTAATCCTATTTGTTTCTTCCAGTTATCAGCTATGTGGTGAATACACTTTTCAATTTTTTAATCACAGTTTCATTGCAAAATAGGGATATTAATGCCTATTGAACAAAATACAGAAGATTCAAATGAGAATACAGGGACCTCAGTCAGTGACATTCCTGAACTTGTGCTGAATAGCATTCTAAACTGTCTGTTCAGTTGCTCAGGTTTGATCATAATTTCTCCTGTCTGACTAATTTTACTGGATGGATAGTCCCACTGTTACTACAGTTGTGCATTTTAAAAGAAAGAGTAATTGGGACCATCACAAAGGCCACTGCAGCTGCCTGGGTTCAGCCGGGAAGTCCTGCCAGCTGCCTCAGAAAGGGTCATGGACATACTTTCTGGGAGAATATCTATAACTGCCTGCTGATATCTGACCCACGTCTACTCTAGTTCCACCTATGTTTTCCTCCTCCTCTTATTTTTTCTATTGCTGGATGAATTGGCTGGTTTGAGCTTCTACAAAAGACTTTCTTCTGGGTCTAACAGAGGACCCGTGTCCCAGTTTGGATTAATTCTTGGCTTCCTCAGCTCAAACTTGTTTCATAGGTTCCCATACTGGTTGATAACCATGTTCATAGTGTTTTAGTCATTAAGATTGCCCAAGTAGCTCTTTTACCTTTGCATGGTTGAAATACATGATTAATGCACATATGTAATGACCAACAAGACCTTTCAGCATGTAGAAGTATTTGCCCCCAAATATGAAAGTCTGAGGTCTATCTTAGGACTCACATAGTGGAACGAGAGAACTGGCTCCTCCAAGTTGTCCTATGACTTCTGCACACATAACAATGCACATGTGCACCCATACACACACACACACACACACACACACACACACACACACACACCACACACACACACACACAGAGAGAGAGAGAGAGAGAGAGAGAGAGAGAGAGAGAGAGAGAGAGAGACAGAGACAGAGACAGAGACAGAGAGACAGAGACAGAGAGAGAGAAAGAGAGAGAGCGAGCAATAAATAAATAATTGAAAGCTACTTCATGAAAACCTGCTTCTGGAAGTCATATTTTGAGGATACAACAAGGCCAGGACCTACAATTTCTCAAATGGAAAAGGCTCCAGTAACCATGTGCATCTACTTTCGTCTACCTTCTCTGTGACAATCACCAATTAGTAATTCATAGTTACTTCAGTATTACAGTGTCACATGCATCCATCCTTTCTGGTTTTACATTTAGCATAAGACTAACAACATCACTAATTGATGATAAAAACATATGTGACAGCTAATGTTTATTGAGAGTTTCATGAACCAGATATTCAGGCAAGGCTATATAATCTGCACTCATCATAAAAGAGACACCTAAGACTTGATTTAGGACATAGTAAACATGAAGACTGGGGATGGAAGTTCAGCTTTGCCAGTTGCCATATACTAACTCTGATTTGCTATGATGAAGTGTTAAAAAAATTCATTTATATGTTTTGCATAAGCAAAAGTTTCACTGTTTTCTAAGAAGAGATGTCACAGAGTTGCACCTAACATGGGCTGTCATATAGTTAAGAGTAAACAGTAAATGAATTATAATTCTTGAAAAGATTTGCCTTGTATGTTCAACTACAAGGTCATCCCCAAGGTTGGGAGAAGCAAGGAGAAAAGGGCTTCTAGATTGAGAAAATAAGTGAAAATGTGATTCCCTGATGTCAAGTTACTTAGTAAGTGAAGAGGTTCTCTGTTTGGCAAGAAATAAAAATTGGAGCACTCTGTGTATATTGCCTAAGGCAGCACTAAACTTGGGATACAAATATTTTTCTTCTGTCACTAAACAGCCCTTGGATTTTGGACACATCTCAATTTCATGGTCCTTCGATTTGTCATCTTTTAAATTGCTGGAGTTTGGAGCCTGAAGGTTGTTCTCTACTCTTATATTTTGGTAGTCCACTTTTTTGAAATTTGCTAATAGCTTATGATTTGTGAATATGGCCCTACTAAATAAATTGTAGATTCATGAATTCGCATGTATATGTCATGGGTTGTTCTTGTCTCCCTGATTTCATAGGACATTTTCAGTCTTGCTAGGAGCGTGGCCAGACTGGTAACAAACACGAGACAGAAGTGATCATACTCCTTTTGCAGCATACTGGAACATACTAGGCCTTTGTTCTGCAAACGAGGGCCCTTTCTAATTCTCTATACAAGTTCTGTTATCACTAGGGGCTTCTGTTTGACTCCTCTTGCTGCCTACATGTTCAGTTAGCCTATGGGACTATCTATGGGGCTGGATATGCAACAGGCCAATCACGTTTGAAAAAAGGGCTAATACGGTTGGTAGTTTCCTACCTCAAAATCCAAAGAACGATCACTTTTGGTTACACTAGTGCACATAAATTGTCCTTTTTATTGCTTTACTAAAACATGCCACTTGGCCTAGTTTATTTATGGACATTTTTATTTCAAGCAAAAATCCTTAGCCAGGTAGAACTTAGAGGTCCACAACATTCTAACTGTAAAAGCAACAGTGCCAGTTCAACAGAATCCTGAACCACAGAAAATGTTGATGGATTTTGACTACTGTTGGATGAGTTAAGTTTGAAAATGATCTTAAAAGTACAAAAACAAACAAACAAAACACCTGTTCCTGAAAAGCACCTCCCCGAAACCCAGTCTGGCACTGTGTGTTTATCTATGCTAAATAAACAGACATTCTCATCAGTTGCAGAAATCACTGAGGAACACTCAGGTTGTTTTTATGACACCCTGTGTGAACTGGGTATTTGAATTTAGTTTAAATCACACCCTAAACTATTACCCACACGTCCCAGTACAAAAAACAACCTCCCCGTCACCTCTCCTTTTTCTATTCAGTATTCCTCTTTGTGGAAAAGCAAGCAAGAGTTAAAACAAGAGCAGTTTGAATAACGCTCGTGACTAGTAATCAGTGCTAATAGGATTCTTTTCCTTCTGAAAGATTCACAGAACGCCCTCGATCCATGCCAAGCACATTTAAAGGCAGGGGACTAAGAGTTCCCCTCAAGGTTCATTATCATTCTCAGGTTATCTCACGCCAAGTGAATCAGGAAAGCAAATGAATTAGTGAGAATTAAGACGCCTCTGTGGTCTGAACCCACTCCAAATCTCAGCTAAGATGAAAGGTAGACGCTGATGTCTTTTGTCCCCAGGTTCTCAGGATTGGAGCCCCAGTGCCCAGCTGTTCCTCGAGAGCCTTGCAGAAATGTGCTGCAGTTAACGTTGCCTAACGTCTCCTGACCAAGGGTTCAGCCATGTGGGAAAACTTTTACAAGGCTGCAAAACCAAGCCCCTTTTCACTCACAATTAATTACAGAAGTACTGTTATATCACATGGCTGTCAATGAGTCGAGCATTGGTCCTTTTCCTCTCACTTTGGTCACTTCCTAATAATCAAAGATACCAGGATAATACTCTACTGCTTGATATCAAGTGGAATATTTGAGGGATAAATCTAGATAATAGTTGAACAGCTAAGTTGGAAGTGTCTGTGGAATCTGAGGAGACAAAAATCAAATGTGAACTGGAGTCGTTAGAACCACACAAGTTTTCATAATTGCTTTTATTGTTTGAAGTGCTCCTGGCAAGTAGAGGTGGGCAGTGTGGAGAAGGCATGCTTTGTACTTGGGGTAGAGATACAGTAATCCTCAGAGCATCTGTGGGATTTGAACAAAGCATGTAGTAAAGGCTTGGGAGTAGCAGTTTGTTTTCATTAAACACTTGTTACTGCTAATTATATTTGATCACTATAAAGAATACAGTTTAATTAAAGAAACACAGCAGTTAGGAAAATATTTGATTTCCAAAGGAGAACAATTTATCTTTGCATTACTAAGTAGGGGGAAAAGAAGTAATTGTGACTGTGTGCTTTCAGTATGCTATCAGATTCAATGGAGAACGTTTTTATTCTAGTCGGAGGACAGTATCTTATTCCTCATCTTAAATTTAGACTCAAATGCAAGTTTCAAATCCTACTGCTTGCATGAATTGAAATTGCATGCTCCAATTTATTTAACATAAGTAATTGCTTAAAAATTGAAAGAACATTTGGCAAAGGATGTTAAGCAAAATATTCAAATATCAATCTGAATCAACATATCTTCTACATCTGTGGAGGAGGTTTCCATGTTAACTCTTTCAATGAAGGCTGAAATGTGCTTTGACTTTCCATGTTTTCCCTATTCAGCATATGGTTTTCATTTTAATTTGCAAGGTAATATTTTTTCAGTGGTCTGGAGGAAATTATTGGAAAATGAAGGCATATGAGTATCCTTGTAACTGAAGCTGAGTATGCTTGTATATCATTGTATGTAATCACCCTTTTAAACACTCACACTAGAGATCTCTGATTTAAAAATAAAACTTGGCCTGTTCATGTCAGTTGAGTTACAATGAACTTCCATGACATCTGCAAGCTTAATGGATAAGGTTATATCTTTGTTTACTAATGGTAAGTACAGTTTTAATATTTTCCTTGCAACATTGAAAAGTTAAGGTTGAGTCAGATTTGAAATAAGGAATATCATGTTATTTGCAACCACACAATTATCAAAAACATTGCAAAATAAATGCAATAATGATTTTGAAAGATAATTTACAAAAAGTAATATTTGATATTTCCATTTTTAACACATACAAACTATGGTGTAGTGTGTTTGTGTGTGTGTGTGTGTGTGTGTGTGTGAGTGTGTGTATGCGTGTGTGTGTGAAATAGCCATCGATTTTTCTGCTCTTAACAATTTTGTGGTGTGTGTGTGTGTGTGTGTGTGTGTGTGTGTGTGTGTGTGTCTGGATATATATATATATATATATAATATATATATATATATATATATTTAAATTTCTCTTTCTAAAATATCACAAATGATGGCAAATCTCAAACCTATGTAGTTTAAATATATCTGTGACTTACTAGGTACTTTTTTATATTACATTTCCAGATTTTATTTCTCTTTAAGCCATAGTAAAATTAGATGAGAGAAAAGAAAACATAAGTTCCCAATTATGTACAAATGCAAAATAGGAATGTTCTTCATTTTGGTACTGTTTGATTCTTTTTTCTATTATTTTCTATTATCTCAGCAGATATATTCTGAAAGTTTTTCTTGAATAAGAAATAACACCCCAGCAATATAAGTTAGGGGAAAATAAACTTCTAGCTTATATGAACATGCACAAATATCTGTAGGTTCAAAACTGATAAATCTGTGAGCAATTTCCCACCGAAGTCAGCATTTACCAGATTTCTCAATAAAGCACAGGGAAGCAATTAGAGCAGTTTGGTGCCCAGCAGACAGCCTAGAGAGCAGCTTTCTGCATGCTTCCATCAAAGCAGAAGCTCACCCTTGTTAATAGAAATATTATTTAAAATGCCCAGAATTGGCAGCTGCCTGGAGCAGTCACAAGAGGTCCTGCCTTTCAGCATAGCAGCCTGCCCTGCCTTGGCGCTGCCCACCAATGACCAGGGAAGTCCCAGTGGGACTCTTGAATTTCTGCATTCTCATTTTTTCCCATGATAAAATATCTGTCACTCACATCCCTCACTGGCCAAAGTGACACCTGCCAGTCTCTAGAGCAAGGACAAATTACTGTCCTGCCAACTACATTTCAGCAATGAGGGTAACGGATGGTGGCAAGCCTGTGAATCTAATGGTGGATTCTGAAACTATGTGATTCTCTCTCTCTCTCTCTCTCTCTCTCTCTCTCTCTCTCTCTCTCTCTTTCTCTCTCTCTCTGTGTGTGTGTGTGTGTGTGTGTGTGTGTGTGTGTGTGTGTAGAAAAGAGACAGGCAGAGACAGACAGACAGATTTCTTTCAAGAAGTCAAATTTGAATTTTGATTTTAAGTATATTTTTTGTGTTTTAGCACAACATGCTCTTTGTGGCCCGTTTTAACCATAGTAACACATTTAAAATAGCTTACAAGCTGCTTCTAAAGTATATAGTTTACAAACTTAGTCTTTTTTGTGCAGGGTCCTATGACTTTTATCACCAAAGTATTGTGGCCTTAATGAAGTAGTAACTGTTACCACTGGAGGGCTTCTAGGATCTTTTCAGGGCCAAATCCAAAGCATTTTCTTATATCTACCTTCTGATTTTAAAGATTTGTGTTATATTCACGTGCATTCCCAGGAGAGACCTGTCATCATGTCACCTGAGGTTGCCCAACATTCTGTCTCCTGGTGATGTGATGAGACAGGGCAGAATGTAATGTAATGCAATGCATCAAAAATGTAAATAATGTACTTTGTGCCATTAGATATCTGCTGTCAATTCCTACAGTAGGGATCTAAGCTGAGCTTACTCAGGCAGACAGAAGCTCAGTGAACGTCCAACTGGCCATGGTGTTTCAGAAACACGACACACACCACAGTTCACTGGTTTCCTCAATTACTTTGGGGTAGTTTGGCACGTATAGAAATGTTCAACAAAAGTTCTCTTGTTGGACACTTCTGGGAAGTAATTTGATTGTTAATTACAAATGCTCGGGGTGATTGCTCTACATAATTGTCTCACTCCTTCAGCACTCCATTAGAAGCTTATCTGGTGAAGGTTTATTTTTAGATCTTTGAATTCTTAACATCTTCCTTATGTCAAACTGATGTAATAGGAGTGACCCCTCCCGATAAATGCTGTTACTCAGCTGGGGAAATTCAAGGTTTCTTGTGAGATATAGAAAACAAGAGATAACTTGCCTGTCTGTATTTTATCCTATCAATATCTGTCATCAGGTAAGGTGCACCTGCATGTATGTGTGTGCATGCTCACATACACATATATGCTCACACAAGCACACACACATGTGTGTTTATACAGGTACGAGCCCCCCCCCCAATACACACCAACAAATATATTCTTCAAAATTCTGTGCCCTTTGGGGGAAAAATTCACTTCAATGCTTTAAATTGCTTAAAAATTATAAAGATCAAAAGGCACATCTCAGATTTAAACCAAGTGAACTCCAGATATTTCTTTTTATTACCAAGCTCCTGCTTCAGCTCTTAACAATAGATCACACAAAATAAGTCCATGGTGCCTTAAAGGTAAGTGGGCAGCAGCTCACTTGATACTGCATTCCTGAGAATGGAACCTTTTATTTGCTGTCATAGTGATGACTTTTAATTGTCCTAATAAATAAGCTTTTAAAAAGCTTCTAAAATGCTCTCTAATAACACACTTTGGTCTTTAGCCATAGAAATGCAGAAATAATTAGAAGTGGCATTGTGTACACTGCCTTCTGGACTGGGCTGAAGGTGAAGGAGAAAGTCTCATGCTATCCTTGTCAGCTGCAAGGGTAATTACTGCTGGCTGAAATTACTCAACATTTGTTTATAAGCTCCCCAGAGCATGCTGTAAATAGATTGTCTGTTATAGTCCAATCACATTAAAACGCTGCTCCTTGCAAACTGTTACCTCCTGTTTTCTGTAAGCCAGACAGAGAGAGCCTGCTGCTCACTTATTGAGTGCTGAGCATGGAAGAGCTATGTTTAATGTGATTGTTTTCATTAGATCCTTCTTTGTCCAAGCTCGTGTTTGTCATTTGTATGCTCTGTATGCTAGTGGGGTATATTACTTTCATTAGGATTGCGATTTACTTTAGGAAGGATGGATTTCTTTATTTTCGAAATAAGGATACATGTCAGTTTGTAAGGAAATTAAAAACAACAGAGAAGAGGGACCACACACACACACACACACACACACACACACACACACACACACACATTCCTTTTCCCACATAGGATTTGCTTGTCTATAATGAGGGATAGAAAGTTTCTATCACCCACTTCTTACATCCATTTTATTCCATTTACAGAGTGTGTATTAATGGGTTCCTCTCTAATATCTGATACTGGGTAAGGATTACAAAGGCATATACCAAATCCTCATAGGGAGATTATAATCTAGCAGGGAAAGTAACTTTATATATTTATAATAATAAAATATATGAAGAAAGGAAATTTGAAACATAATAAAATGTAAAAAATGCATGCATTCAGATGGTTTGGCAAGTGTGTGCTTAGAGAACAAGTAAAATTACTACCTTGCAAATGTTTGTAAGGGCTGGGATGGGGCAACACTTTAGTAGATGTTTGCTGTGCAACATGCAGACCTAAGTTTGAATCACCAGCACCCACATAAAAGCCATGTATCGCAAATGTCTGGTCCAACACAGAAGGGCCAAGTCCAGGTCACCTAACCTTCTTGAACAGTGAACTCAACGATCACTGAGAGAATCTGTCTCAAAAATTAAAGGATAGGAAGAAAGAGGAAAAAGATGCTAACATTAACCTCTGTCCTATTCACATGCACACAGACACTGATTATGATGATGATGATGTTTTATGAATGGAATTATTTTATGAAATTGACAAGAGATACCTAGATGATAACTAGCAGATCACTTTGATGAAATCTGCTTCTAGGGTGTCATTGAAGTGGGATAGATTTGATTGAACCATTAGGCTAGCCATTCTTAAAACACTTTGCATGGAGAAGATAATAGAAAATCAACAACACCTGGATAGTAATAGCTAAGTTCAGTACAAATTCCTGTCACAGACCCAGTTTGTTTTCTGATTGACTAGCAACTTCTTATTATTTTATTATTTACTATTGGAAAATTTTGGGACATATTCCCATCGACCATTAACCAAGTTTTTAAAATGTGATTGATCATATATTTAATGTTTCTCAGAAAGAAAAAAAATATATTTGATTTTACAAAACAATGAACTACCCTATAAATCTGTCTTGAAAATGGACAGATATTAATGGAAGAATGTTGTAGAAAAAGGATATTGTTGAGTCAATGGCAGATATAGGATTGAGAATTACAAACTATAAATTCAAATCTGAGAGAATAAAGTGGAGGGAAAGTAAGCACTGCCTTGGTTTTCAGGCAATAACCTATCCTGCACATCCTGAAAAATTTTCTCGGGAAAATAATTGTAGCATTTTAAGTAATCTGGAATTGCTGTAGGTTTTGTAAAGGTCCCATTTCAACTATTAGAAAAGTCTCATTTTAAATAATTCTGTGTCACTAGGAGACACACATAGAGAGAAAGAAACAGAGACACACAGAGAAAAAGAGACACACAGAGACATAGAAACAGAGAGAAAGTGAAAGGCAAAGACAGAGGGGAGGCACAAAAAAACAAATATCAGGAATAACGACTCAATTATATTATTTTCAATACTTCCTATAACTATCATGTTCTAGGTTTTAATTCAGGGAAAATGGTTCAAATGCAGTTCCTCTTTTGAGTGTGTGAATCTATTGTCTCTGAAAGCTTGGGATGCTTTACATAGAAGGGCTGATGAGCGCAAGGATGCCAGTGGTGTGTGCATTTCACTAAATTTATTTTCAAGGGAAACCTAAAGCTAAATAAACTCATTCTTTAGGGCTAGCACACATTGTCTTAAAATGGACTGAATCCATTTGTAATCTATATAACATTTTATATGCTCCCCATTACTCATCGCATGCCATTAGGAAAGCACTGAATCTTTAAAGAGAAACTTCCTACAGCTAAAAAAGACATTAAGGGGGAAAATGCTGGGAGCCATCCTGACAGGTACAACTAAGCTTGTATCCTTCGGTTCCCTGGAAACCAGTCAAACACTATCTCATCTTGCAATGGCTGTGTCTGATCCTGTGCTTCAGACATCTTCCTAATAATGGCAACTGCAGAGGTGACTCTCTGCAAATAAGGGCTTGCAGCCACTGGGCATCCATCACATTTCTCTAGAGCAACATTAGACCACCCTAATGGGTACTCCCGTCTTCATTATGATATTAATTCTCTAAATTTCCGAGGTGATTTCATTTGTATTATGACAAAGGCTGGCTGCTCTGGAGACAAACTGTTTTCATCCCCCTCCTGCAAGCTCACAAAGGCTTTCTCTCTTTAGTCTTTGGGGGAAAAGGAATTTGATAACATCAGATCTCCTGTGATACACAAGGCTTCCTAACAGCTACACCACCTGCCAGCGCTTCATGCCTGGCCTTCCAGCCTGGAGCTTTCTAAAGCAGTGGTTGATGAGTGGAACATGGATGTTGGTTTGGAAAGAAAGTGTGTACAGAGAAAGCAGCAGCAGACTAAAAAACTCGGCATGGAAGCTGAATGGGATTTGAGGGTAATAGTGAGGTCAGAGAGAGGCTAGAAGCAGAATCAATTGCAGCAGGGTTGGCTTGCTACAAGCTATCTAACATGGAGATTTTTGTTTTCACACTTACAAATTGCCATCTTTGTTATGTCTATAAACTCCAGGACTGCCAACTACAACTAAAATATGATAATCTATTTTCCTTTCAACATGTGAACCTCCATAGACTTTAATTCAATCTACCCACATCAAAATCACCCACATGCATACGATGCTTGCTGGGTAGAAAATGCATACTCACAAAAATGCAGTCTTGCTTTCCTGGTCACTAGTGGGAATTTGTCATTCAATGTTCCTCATTGTTTCCAAATGAATTAGGCTTCGTGCAGAGAATGTCAGAATTGAGTGACAAACTGCTAATCTTTTGAAAGTTCCCATATTAGTGAAAATCCTAAATACTGATGTGGACTGCATTTTTCTGCTTTTCTGTTTCTTGTTTCTTATTTCTCTTATTTTAAATGATTGCAATTAATATTTAAATGCATTCTTGTCAAGAATGTTCTGTTTACATGAAGTGTTGACTGCTTAGCATATCACTTTTATTTAAAAGCCTAGCATCCTAATTGGTGGTAACCCAGTTAAGTGGCAAATAAGAGGTAAGCCTCACTTTCATTCCATCAGTAAACTGTTCAATCTTGTATGTGAATGAAACAAATGACTTGGGTTTCTGCTTCATCAATTTGAACACACTTGTCCTCTAGATGCCCTCAAAGTTCACTATCTTATCTTATTGCCATAATGTGTTCATAGTTTAAATATCATCTTGTATTTTGCCTGATCTTTTTAAATTCATATATGTTCAAGCACCTGGTGCCAGTATTGATGCATTTAGGCAGTATCTTCTTGTGACAAACTTTAGTCAAATTGTCATATTATTGTTACAAAATAACAGGATCTTGGTTCCATTCAGGGTTTTGTGGCTATTATGGTATCATGTATAGAAAATGGGTATTGGGAGCCCATTCTCCATAGAGGGATACTCTCTCAGCCTAGATTCATAGGGGAGGATCTAGACCCTGCCCCAAATGATGTGACAGACTTGGATGATCCCCCATGAAAGATGTCACCCTTTCTATGGCGCAGAAGAGGGATAGGATGGAGAGGCCAGTGGAGGGCATAGGGGGATGGGAGGGAGAGGGAACTGGAATTGATATATAAAATAAGATTGTTTCTAACTTAAATAAAATAAATACTTATTTTCATGTCATATTGATTTTATTTATATTATGTTGGTAATCAAGTAGAACTTTGTTCATCATGTGGTACTTTCAGTAAAATTCAATAAAATTACTTTGAAGGAATTGTAATCCCTTTCCGTAAACCCCAAATTTCTTTAAAACAAAGTTACTTGATACAACTTTATTGTATATTTTGTCATTCATCTATTTATTTTCAACTCGACCTACTAACCTATAAATTTTCTTAGATTTTGACTTCTTTGATTTTAAAAGATGTACTCAAAATTACAATTTGGGTATTTAACCTAATACGTCTCTGAATGCTATTTTTCTTTTTAGCGTTTGAGTAAGAATTGGTTGGACTTTTTTCTGACCAATTTATTTTCAAAATTAATCATATTGAAAAATCTATGTGAAGACCAATTTCAAATGAACACTGTCTGATGTCTAATATCCTCTGTTTGAGTAGCAGGCTCTTTCTGTCTCCTGTGCTGCTGCACTGTCCCTTCCTAAGGCCTTTAGCAGCAACATAGAACCTTCTTGGTTATGAGCAAAAAACCTGGAGTATTACATGTCAGGGAAGGCACAGTGTGGAGATTTCTGATACCAGTAGAGTATCAGAAAGAGTTCTGCTGTGGGTCATGCTTCCTTTGGCCTCAGGTTGGTATGAGTTAATTGGTTTGATGGTTAGAATTTTACTGAGAGCTTATTAGATACAGGGTAGTCTCTTTCTACCAAATATGTTCTTCAAAGTACAGCCTGTTGCAGTTTTTCCCAGTGATTAGGATCACATGGGGGCCATGACAGATACATAAAGAATATATAGAGCATTTGTTGTTTGGCTAATTCTTGACAGAGTATATGATATAAAATGAAATAAACAAGTGGAATATTAAAAGGCCTCTGTTGTTTGACTAAACCTTAAAAGGAATCTAAGATCCTTGAGTTCATGATTTAGTACTTGTATGTTCATTGACTATTCTTAGTGTAGAGTAAGAGTAGAATTCATATTATAATTATAATGCATATCTTATTAAGGATATAATGCATATCCATTGAACTAAACTCAGTTTACATCCAGATCCACAAGTGATACATTCCTATTAATTTACAATTGAGAAAATCTAGCCAGTGGTTTGAGTCATTAATGGTATTTGTGGATACACTGTGAAAAATAATAGGATGCTATTATGGTGACAATAATTCGAACAACCCATGTTATTGACACATGACATTTATGGTCTAGGAGTGTTTAATGATCACCATTACACCTAGGTGCAAACATGCAAAATGTATAAACTTCTTCTTATGCTGTTATAAAAAGTCACATGGATTTTAAGTACTGAAATTATTTATACATTGCTTTTTCACAAGTAACTCTCAACGTAATTAAGGATGTGATTTCATAGAACATTTAAGGATAAGATGAGTAATGAATTCATCATTGAATGTTCTATAGTAGTAAAGTTGTGTAATAGGAATCCATGAGACCTGGAATTGGAATGGGGTCACAGTCCAGCAACTCTGCATGGATTCAGCCAACTGGAAGATGTTTGGTTCTTGTTACCATATTGACAACTTCAGCGATATTCTGTATCAGACATCATCTAAACATGAATTATATTTTGAACAGAACTTCTGATCCAGGGTTATTACCACCTTTTTTGAAAAAGTCCTACATTTATCTATTGCTTCGTAAGTACAACTTAGAGACTTACAATGTTTATCACATAAGGGAACACCCATGCTATCAATGAGAAAAGACCAACCTTCCCATTAGAATATGTTCTTATCTACTTCAGCCAAGATTCATAGAGCTGGGGACAACACCAATTAAATTCCCAACTCTTCATAGGCATTATGCTTTAGCCACAGATGTGGGGAAAGATGAGCCTCAATAGTTGGTTTACATAATTTAATTCGGTAACATTGCCTGTTGCTTATGAATCATTTGTGATGATCTAAAAGTTCAGGATCTTAGGTTCAAATTTGACATTTACAAATGAATTGCTTTTTGTTATAGGAGTAAATAAAACCCCTTAATGATTTAATTTTCTTAGTGATCAAAAAAAGCAGTTAATGAAAGTAAGGAATTATATCATTCAAGTTCTAAAACAATTGCCAGTAAAAAAGAATAAAATAACACACACACACACACACACACACACACACACACACACACACACACACACAATTTATATTCTTTACCTGATTGGAATAATGTCTTACAAGTATTCTGTTTATTCTCTTCCCTTTTTCCTTAAAAATTTGTTTCTTTTTTCCTTTTCTTTCTTCCTTTTTTCTTTCTTTCTCCCCTCCCTTTTTTGTAGGTACAATATATTTCTGCAGTAGGGCATAGAATCATGTGGGTATATGTCTAGGAAAAGTTGTATAGCTAGGTCACGTGGTAGCTATTTTTTACAGATTTGTTTACTTTTATTTTATGAGTAAATGCACTACATGCTTATCTAGTGTCTATAAAAGCCATGGGAGGGCACAAAATCTCTCAGTACTGCATTTACTGGTGGTTTTTGAGGCACTGCCAGGAACAGAACTAGATCCTCTGAAAGAGCAACAAGTGCTCTTAAACGCTGAGCCACCTCTTTAAACCCATGATAGTTACATTTCTAGTTCTTTCACTTGCTTGTTTTGGTTTCTGAGTAACATCTACACTAATTCCCATGGTAGCTTCACTAGTCTGCTCTCCTACAAAGAGTGAATAGGGTTTTTCTTCCCACATCCTTTCAAGTCTCTTCTTCACTTGCTTTATTGATTACAGTTATTATGACTGGGTTGAGAGGGAATCCCAAAGTAGCTTTACTTTGCATTTCCCTGATAGATAGTGATATCGAACACTTTTAAAATTATTTACTAGCTATTGGTATTTCTTCTTTAGAGAATTCTCTATTCAGTTCCATATCTTACTTTTTAACTGGGTTATTACTTTTTTCTATTTACCACAGTTTCTTTTATTTTTTAATTTGAGGATTTAATATATGAGTTCATGGAACTTGCATCCTTCTCACATACCTCATTCCTTGTGCATACCCATAGGCGCCCCTCAGAAATGTATGATGTTGTCTATATTATACATATAATGTGTAATTATGTATAATATAGTCATATATAATATGATATAGTTATATGTACAAACACACATTGATACATATAAAACACTTAATTCAATAAGTGTGTTGCTCTTATTCAATGTTAGTATGTTGATTGGAGTGGTCTCTGCAGGTTTTGTGCAGTGATATTGTTTACAGTTCTTGAGGGCAATATCCCTATCATGTCCAGAAGAAGCCATCACACAGCGTTGATTCTGGTCTTCAGACTCTTTTGAATCTGAATATTTTGACTTCCTATTCTAGAATGTTTCCTGAGTCTTAGGGTTTATGTCATAAATGTTTAGGTCCGAATACCCCATCACTTATTACCTATATTTTGAACAATTTTTGTTTAGTTCTTTATTTACTTTAGATATTAACCTCCTGCCATATTTATGGCTGCCAAGGATTTTCTTCAGTACTGCAGGTTGCCTCTTTACTCAACCAACTCTTTCCTTTGCTGTACAAAAGCTTTTTTGACTTTGTGTCTATATCTAGCCTTACCTGAGCGGTAGAAACTCTGCTGAGAATGTTCTTACCTGTGTCTCCATATTTTAGAATCCTCTCAACTGTCTCTTATAACATTTTCAGAGTTTCAGGTTGGGGGGGGGAGAGAAGAAATTGTGGCCTTCAGTTATATACTCACAGATGACACTTCCTGACTTCAATGGATAGTTCCAATCAAACGGCCACATGGATAAACTTGGATAAACAGAAAGTCATGAACTTGGGAAACAGACTTGAAGGACAGGGGTGGTACTGATAGGCATAGAGATAAGGTGTGGGGAATAATAAAAATATTTTATAAACATATGTAAAATTGTCAAAAAATTGTTAAGGAAAAACTTCAAAATTAGGCAGAACTAATAGGTTCTATTTAAAAATACTTGCATAAAGAATAACTTTTAAAATTTTTAACTTTTGATAATCTCAGTCTTGTATACAATGAAACATAATTCTATCAACCTGTAAAAGGATATGAAGCTTATTTCCCCAGACACCCAGTCCGTAAATATTCACACAGATCCTTAATATTAATTACAAACTGTTTGGCTTATTGCTCAAGTTTATTACTAACTAGTTCTTACAACTTAAATTAGCCCATTGCTATTCATCTATGTTTTCCATCTGTCTTGTGGTATTACCTGTTCTCTTGTAAATCTTGGTGCTTGGGTGGCTTTCTTGTATCTGTCCCAGACTCCACCCTTCTATCTCCCTATTTTTTCAGTTTAGCTTTCCTGAATGGCTTTATCCTGCCTTGCTATAGGCCAAATAAGCTTCTTTATTAACCAATGGGATAAAACATATTCATAGTGAAGTATTACTCCACAGCATCAACCCCTCCCTTTCTCCTCTCACCTCCTTCTTCCAACACATTTCCCTTCCAACTTTGTATACTTTTACTTGTTTATTTTTGACAACCTACTAAATCTAAAACCAGTTAGTGTTGCCCATATGTTTATGGGTGGGTGTCCATCAACTGGATCATGGGAAGTCTAACAGAGACTACTCAAAGAAAAAAAAAACAACCAGTTCTTTCCTCCTCTTCCTCAGCAGTTGCCACTATCAATAATTGCTCTTCAGAAACGGATGGGGATTCAAAAGGACCTCTCCCATATAAGGTGGGATTATTTTCTAGACTGATCTTGTAAAGTCTTGTGTACATTATTATAACCACTTTGAGTTCATGTGTGTGATAACCATGACAGATCCAGAAGTTTACATTTCACTGCATTCCTTCTCATCATATAGCTCTTATATTCTTTCTGATTCCTCTTCTAGAATGTTTCCTGTGCCTTAGGGTGGTGGTTAGTTCATTAAGATGTCCCATTTAGGGATAAGCACTCATTTTCTTATTCTAAGCACATTGGCCAGTAATGCTGACTACTGTTAAGAGAAAATGAGAGAGACAGGGGGCTGGTCTTCTTTGTTCAAAGTGAGAGTGGACTACGTCTGTGGGTATACATGTAAATGTTTAGAATGCAATTTGACAACATGACCATTTAGCAAAGTAACAGTAGGAGGTTCTATACTACCCTTATAACTTCCCCAGTCATGGGCTTTGGACCAGGATTACAGTACCAGACATGAAATTCTCTGTTGTGAAGAAAGACCTCAAATTCAATCAGAATACAGTTAGTTACTTCACCATAGTCCTGCCACTACTGTATTAGTGGACACACTTTCCTGGTAATGCTACTAAGTATTGGTAAAGTGCAGGGTCCAGTCTTAGGTGGGGCAATTGGTGCCTTTTCTTCCCAGCAGCATTCATAGCATTGTTTGGCACCAGGAGAGCTAGCCAGTGATGAGGAAGCTTCCTCATCAGCTTAAAGTTGATTTATCTTTTTAATGACAAATGGTCTGGATGGTTCTTTTACTTCAAGGCAGCATGCCATTTGACATGTTAATTGTCATTGGTGCTTCTCTCTAAGGGGAGGTTGGGAATTTTGGTGATGGAATTGTCACCAAATGTAGTAGGTTCTAAGTTTTTATTGCTCACTTCAGCCATAATTTTCTGCAGAGTAAAGAATTTCTATTTTAGTTCAATGATAAAAGCCACATCAAGTTATAACGGAGAAGGGAAATTATTGCTTTGTTTTTTAACCTGAAACAAAACAAACAAATAAATAAGTAAATAAATAAATAAATAGGCCGTCTTCACAAACAAACACCCACTGACATAATTAACTTGAAAGCTACAAGCACTTTTCTTAGGTTAGACAGGCACTAGAGGTCTTGCTCTTGCAAAAATGAAGCTTGCTTTCAGAGGGGGCCTGAAAACTATTGCTGTTCATGTGGTCACTTTATCCTGGAACTGACATAATATACTACATCAGAGAAGAAACCACCTATTGATACTAGTATTCCCTGGCACACTCAGTCCACTTCCTCTCTATTAGCATCCTTGCTTCAGACTCCTCACTGTTAGAAATACATTATTTTATACTGCTACTCTTCTTTCCTGTCCCCAACATGAAGAAAAGCATTCTGAAGACATTCATGTCACATGTGCTCAGAACAGTATGTAGAGTATAGTACCTGCTAAGCAAACAGTGAATTAATGAGTGACTGTTAAAAACTTAAGGGTAATTAAATCAGTCACATGGAATGAAGAGACACATATAGACTCTTCCTTCTCTAAGGGAGGTTGAGGACTATCTCTGGACTAGGGCTTGCCAGTTCAAATACTAAAATGAAAATATTAATTGTAAATAGACTGGGAAAGCAATATGGACTTGTCCAAAGAGTGGTGAACCAGGGAATGCATCCATATCTTTTTTTAACTTCCCTATTTATTTTTATTTGAATTAGAAACAAGATTGTTTTACATGTCAATCCCAGTTCCTACTCCCTCCCCTCCACCCTAACCCCCCCCCAACTAATACCCTACCTATCACATATCCTTTCTGTTCCCCAGGGAGGGTGAGGCCTTCCATAGCGAGTGATCAGAGTCTATCATATCTTTTGGGATAGGGCCGAGGTCCACCTCCATGTGTCTTGGCTCAGGGAGTATCCCTGTATGTGGATTGGGCTCCCAAAGTCCACACCTATGCTAGGGATAAGTACTAAACTGTTATAGGAGGTCTCGTAGATTTCTGAGGTCTCCTCACTGAAACCTACCTTCCTAGGGTCTGGATCAATCCCATGCTGGTACCCCAGCTATCAGTCTGGGGACCAAGAGCACCCCCTTGTTCAGGTCAGCTGTTTCTGTGGGTTTCACCAGGCTGGTCTAGACCCCTTTGCCCCTCACTCATTCTTCTCTGCAAATGGATTCCAGTTCAGTTTAGTGATTAGTTGTGGGTGTCTGCTTCTACTTCTGCCAGCTTCTGGATGAAGGCTATAGGATGGCATATAAGACAGTCATCAATCTCATTATCGGGTGATGGCATTTAAGGTAGCCTCTTCTCTGTTGCTTAGATTGTTAGCTGGTGTCATCTTTGTAGATCTCTAGACGTTTCCCTAGTGCCTGATTTCTCTGCAAACCTAAAATGTCTCCCTCTATTATGGTATCTCCTTTTTGTTTTCTTCTAGTCTTCCCCTGACTCAACCTTTCTGCTCCCTCATGTCCTCCTCACTCCTCCTCTTCTGCCCTTCTCATTCTTCTAGCTCCCTACCCCCACCTCCCTTGCTCCCAATTTGCTTAGGAGATCTTATTCCTTTTCCCTTCTCCAGGGGACCATGTATGTCTCTCTTAGGGTCTTCCTTGTTTACTAGTTTCTTTGGCAGTGTGGATTGTAGGCTGGTATTCCTTTTGCAACCATATCTTAAAATGTTCATGCATTTCCAATATTGCTCAAGTCAAAACAAACATATCTCTGTGCTATATTTGGCTCTTGGAGGCCCTGTGCCATGTGCACTGGGCAACCTTTGTGGAACTGTGCCGGAGGAATGACCTTGTGTGCTATTATGGAGGCAAAATATAAACTAAAATAAATAAAACCTAAAAAGGAAGGCACCTGAAATTTTGAATAGCTATTGATGTAGAAGGTCAACAGGAAATAGAACTCAGGCCCCTGGATATTGAGCCTGATAGAGACATCAGGGTGTTTATCAATAATTAACTTGATATTTTCAGGAGAACAATGTCTAATGTGATCCTAAGTGTTTACTTTAAATCAATAGTTTTCAAGTCATGTATCTCTGGCTTCTATAGGGAACCTCCTTTATCTGCAGTTGAACTCCTTTCAGGAAATGAGATCATTACAGAAATTGCTTATATTTCTGACTTTCTTAGGTAAAAAGGACAAACTTGCAAATTCTTGTGTCCATCTAGGCTTTCACTGCATAGCACTGTTTATGGATAAGCCACTTTCAAAGACTTTGCAAAGAGCATTATAATGAAAATAAACCATGAAGGTATACAGATTTTAAGTTATAGGAGACTTTTGTTTAAAAGACATGCTTCTTTCTGGAAAGTTGTGTTGATGTCAGGGTGCTCACTGTACTGTCTCCTGCCAAATACAAAAGGCTTTTGGAAACACTATTTCTTCTGTTTCAGTGCAACTTTGTAACTTTACTGGGCCAAGAATTACTTGCTTAGCTATCTGATTTCCCTTTTCCTAAACCTAGCTCAGTTTCATAGCTAAATCTACATATATCTACATCATATTAGTTATATAGAGTATCTCTGCTCATCTCTTTAGATGTATTTGTTCCCCGGGTCTTCTCAAGAATTGCTGTAAAAGTTAGCATGGAGCCTGATTCCTGTCCTGTGCTTGCTCCAGGAACCAACAGCAATCAGCCAGTGTCTTGGTTGTGTGGTGAATTCTTTTCTTCTCTGACTTATTTTTATTTCATTTTAATTAATTTTATTTAAATTAAAACAATCTTATTTTACATACCAATCCCAGTTTCTTCTCCCTCAAAACCTCCCATTCCCCCACCAATTTCCCACCCCACCACCATCCACTCCTCAGAGGTGAGGCCTCCCATGGGGAATCATCAAAGTCTGTCATATCTTTTGGGGTAGGACTGAGGCCTTCCCCCCTATATCTAGGCCAAGAGAGTATCCATCCATAGGGAATGGGCTCCAAAGGCCTATTCATGCACAAGGGATAAATACTGGTTCCACTGCCAGTGGCCTCATAGATGGTCCACCCCCCCAAACTGACACTCATGTTCAGGGGGCCTAGTATGGTCTTATGAAGGTTCTCCAGCTGTCAATCTAGGGTCTCTGAGTTCCCACTTGCTCAGGTAAGCTTTTTCTGTGGGTTTCCCCAGCATGGTCTTAACCCCTTTGTTCATCACTCCTCCCTCTCTATAAGTGGATTCATGTTTAAGAATTGTTAAAGCGCATATCTTCAGAAATTTAGAGCTACCTAATAGTAAACATATTATATAAATACAAAAGCTGAACCAAATAGTTAAATAAAGCACTAATATTTCAATTTAACAAAACAAGTTTATTGAATGCCTACTATCATCCAACTCTGCTTGGCTTCTGTTGCTTGCCATCTGTAGGAGGTACCGTTACACTGTTACAAGATGGAAAAGCAAAGGGCCACCAGGCTTGACACACTATTGGAAATCCCATTTTAAACCATCACAGGGGTTTTTTTATCAGTTAAGTAGGGTGATGTGTAACTGTGTTAAACTTCCCATACTTGTAACACATGCTATTCCAGATTTTCACAATACCCTCAGTTTCAACTAGAATACACAAAGTGTTTCCATCAGTATATGAACACACACACACACACACACACACACACACACACACACACACACACACACACACAAACACAGGAAGGGACAGGGGTTATTTAGATGCACTTTGCTGTGTTAATCGTGCCAGGAGATCTCTTCTTAATAATCTATTTGCATGAGCTAATTGAAAAGGATTTTGTAATATTCCTCAAACTTTGTGTGTGTAGAAAACTACATTCTAGGGTAGTCTGCTTCTGCAGAGTTCAAACCTGGAAACTATTAACAGAAATGCTGAGCTTAGCTGTCCTGAGGGTGAAGGCAGCAGAGGGTGTTTCTTCGACACTAAATATAGATTTACAGAGCTCCTATCAACAGTGATGTTGTGCAGGAGTAGATAACTGGAAAGGAAAATGAAGGCTGAGTGAAACCCTGTGGATGGCTCATGTTTTCTATTCTGCACACAAAAAGGAGCTATGGAGTCAAAGCCAAAATGCCTGATGGCTTTTCAGGGCACACGCTTCCCTTATAACACAATGAATGGAAAGAATTTCCAATGCATCTTTTTGTGAAGCAGTTGAGACCCAGAGGGAGTCCTGGGAGTGGCCAACATGAATGTGGGCAAAGATCTTTGATTCAGAGTTTGAGATAGACAGGGCAGCTGCTTTCTTTTCTCTCGGCCTCTTTCTTGTTTCTTTCCTCCTCTTTCTTCCCTCTTCTCTGTGTGAATTTATGACTCAGAAATTATTCATTCTGACTTGTTGATCTGTCATTTCTTCTGGGATGACCTGTGTTTTCATTAGGGTTTCATCCTGTTATTGGATCTAGGAGTAGTGGTACAGGATTCTGTAAAAGTGATGGTGCCAAATCTGTGAGTCTGGTTAACTACAGTGTGATGGAAGCAGAAGGAAATTCTGAATGGATCCACTGGGTTTCTTCTTCTAAGATTAATATGAGGAAAAACATAGTCCCATAAATTGAATGAAGGATATACTGAAATCAAAATTCTGCAAATTTTTGGTACAATGCTGCTGGCCAATGACTAGGATTTCTTACTTGCTACCTCTGTCTTAATTGTAAACCTTAATTACTAATTTATATTTTTTATAAAGACTTATCTGATAGAGGATGCTGGCGGCATGTGTCCTATCTTGTTGGGCTCACATGGAGGCTCCAGAGAAGAGAGGAGGAGGAAGAGAACATTTCCAGTTTGTCCCTGCTTATATTTTGAATCTGCCTGCTACATCACTTCCTGCCTGGATCACAAGATTTCTCTTTACTACATTTCCTAGAATCTTCCTCAACTCCTAGTCCCATCTATCATGCTCCCCTATTGGCCAACAGTACTTTATTTATCAACCAATAAGTCAAACATATACACAGAAGGACATTCCCCATCATCTCCTATTTTCTGTCTAAATAAGAAGTGTTTTAACATTAACATAGTAAAATATATAATGATATTTATATATAATGATATTTAGTCCATTAACAGTTAGCAAGATTTAAAGAAAATATTCTATCATATATCCTACCTTTGTGAGTCTAAAGTTTTATATGTAGCTTACCTTTTATCCTAACTAAGGAAAATCATAACCATAGCTATCTCTCTTCAACTCCATCAAAGACCACAGAAGAATATATAAACTCTAGAATTGACAGAGACATCTCACTGCCTGGACAGTCACCTGAAGTTTTTCTGTAATGTTGGGGCATCAATCTTCAGCCTAGAGGCCACAGTGTGTCTGGCAGACTCTTCCATGAAGCAGGAACCCTTCAGGACTGTTGATCTTGTTTTGTAAGTTCAGCAGTCACTTTCTTGTAGGTCCTGCATGTCCAGTTTATACAGCAACAATCAGTCCAGGCAAGAGCAGTTTCTTGCCCAAATGGCTAAACTCCTTATTGAGTTTCTTCGATGCCCATCCTCCTTTCTGATATAATTGGTATGCCAGGCCCTAAACCATTTAAAATGCCATATCCTGTTGGTCTTTGAAAGGTTTGAAGAATATCTATCCATCTCAAATACATCTCTGTATATCTAGAAAACCTAACTAACCTAAATGTAAGTTTTGACTATTATACCTGACTATATATGATCAGTATTTAATTATGCATTACATTTTAAAAGACTTCAATTGCAGGATTTTTTGTTGTTGTTGTTTTTAGTACTTATTTTGTTTGTACCTAAAATGGTTCTGGAATGAATCTCCAGGAAGATAAAAGTTGTATGCTGCTGGTTTTATATACTCTGTTTGTTTGCATTGTTCTTCTTGCTGCATTTCCCAATTAATTACAAAAACATGCATATGTGTCATCACTCTAGGAGTCATTAGTTTTTTGTTCTGTTTTTTTTTTTTCTATCTAGTTTCAGAGAAATGCCACAGGAGGGCAGTTATTCCAGATGTATAGTCTTGTGGAATAAAAGCACTGTGAGTTTACACTTCTACTGCTATGTAACTTCTCCTTCTTGCTTTCTTCCTTTCTGCCCTCAGTCTCTATACATTTCCTCTAATTTGATGTGATTGTTTTGTGTTGTCTGTGTCCTCTTAGCAGGAAGAAGATGCGGATTGAGACTATGTCTTCTAATTGACCCAGCTTCAATTAAAAGGAACCCCAGGTTGGTGAAGCAGCTAGTGAGCTACAGATGGGAATTTAAATTATCATATTTGTAAATCTCATTAACACTTTTCTCTTTCTCTCTCTCTCTCTCTCTCTCTCTCTCTCTCTCTCTCTCACACACACACACACACACACACACACACAAACACACAAATATATATATATATATATATATATAATATATATATATATATATCTTAAATTCAGGGGAAAAGATGTGGCCAATCTTCAAACAATTAATTATGAGGTTGAAAACTCTAGAATTTTAAAATAACAGGCTCATATTCAAGTGTGGGTGAACTTTAGTTGGTGTTCTGAGGAGATACACTGCTTAAACTGTGTGGGTCTTTTGCAACAATTCCTGAGAACATACATGCTTAAAAATAACATGCAGGACCGGGTGTTAGTGGTGCACGCCTTTAATCCCAGCATTCAGGAGGCAGAGGCAGGCCGATCTCTGTGAGTTCAAGGCCAGCCTGGTCTCCAGAGCGAGTGCCAGGATAGGCTCCAAAGCTACACAGAAAAACCCTGTCTCAACAAACCAAAAAAAAAAACAAAAAACAAAAAAAAAAACCAAAATACAGAAGCCGTAGTAAACAGTTTTACAAATAAATGGCCACTTGTCTGCATTTGCTCTTTGTCTAAAATGATGCTGAGGTTCACTTAGAAGTTCTGTGATCCACAGGATACTAGCAAAGCTGTCCACAGAATGACAATACACATAACAGTGGAGGAGAAGGCTGCTTTCCAGATTTCCTTTGAGCCTCCAAGAGAGCCAACCTTGTAAATTATCACCTGGACATATAGCCTCATATAGAAGGGTAAGTACCAATATTTCAGCCAATCCTATCCAAAACAATGACTCTGAATAAAGTTACAGTTAAATACATGTGATATACCCTAAATTACCAAATAAGCAATCTATATTGTTTAAATGCCACTACTACTAGACTCAGGTCACATTGTGTCACTTGGCAATGGATGGGGTGTGTCAGGCTAATATTAAAATCCCAGTAGTCTATGTTTCCTGTGCAAGGGATGATGAGGGTTAGATGTTCTTAAATGTATGAGATAGGATATTTAAGCTACTACTATAGCAATAGTTTTTAACATATACTCCAGAGTATGTGTGTCTCTCTTTGGGTCCTCCTTATTTCCTAGCTTCTCTGTCGGTGTAGATTGTAGGCTGGAAATTCCCTGAGTAGAAAATTTGCATTTGGGTGGTCTGTGCGTTCCTGGAGATACTTGCTTGTGGGTGTTTCTATCATACTGAATCCTGAAAATCAATGTGCACAAAGGTAGGTTTCTTAGATAAGAAGGTAATGAGAGCACAAAGTCTTGGATCTGATCCTTCTCTGATCTTACCCTTTGTAAAATATACAACAAGTCTTCAAATTCTGTCATTTTCCCTACCCCAAACCATGGGGTGATATCTTTTTTCCTTTCTTAAATGATGTATCTTAAGAACAATGTTTAAAAAATGCATCATTTAATTTTGGGATCCCAAGATCTGGTGGTGGGTGCAAGAATAGGCACAAAAATAACAGTGCCAGTGTAGACATTAGTTGCATGTCATAATGAATGTCTCATCCCCTGATGGGAAAATTTACATAAATCTGCTTTGGATGTCAGTAATCATGTTTAATTCTCTTTAGAATGGCCAGCAATAGTTCAGTCTTAGGATACAACAGATACATATACCACTGTCATAGAAAGGATGTCTTTTAAGCCATGCAGTCCATACAATGTCAGACTAAGACAGGCAAACAAAGAGTTCTCTGAATGGTGTTCATGCCAAGCCTATGAATACAAGTAGATTAAATGTGTTATGAATAGATTCCACTAGTATAATTAGATGATGGTGTATTTTCTCTGAAGCTCACTGAAAAGAGTTAGTATAGATATTCTGTGACGTAGTAGCATCTTGCCTTGCCAGTGAACTTGTAGTGATGGCCACACCCTTTGCACACAGTTTTAGGTGTAGATATGACCCATTAATAAGGTAGAGGAGGGGCTGGCTCAAGCTCTATTATGTTGAGGAGAGCACTGGAAGGGCAGAGACTCCATCTTCTGGAGCAGGAAGACTGCGGCAGTTAATTTACTCTTATCTGTGTAAGTGCTTCCTTAATAAACACCTATTTATCATTGAGATGTTGTCAAGCCAGATGATTGGGATGAAGATGCCCCTACTAAGATTCCAGATGAAGAGACCACAAAGCTTGAAGGCTGGTTAGATGATGAGTCTGAGTATATCCCAGACTTTAATGTGGAAAAGCCAGAGGATTGGGATGAGGCTATGGATGGAGAATGGGAGGCTCCTCATATTGCCAACACTAAACCTAAACTAGCCCCTTCTCTACCTTATGTACTGGGCCACATCTGCACTTGAAACCATGCCCAAAGAGTGTGGCTACCACTACAAGTTCACTGGCAAGCAAAATGCCACTACACTGTGATATATGGAGTGGTAGGGCTTAGACACTCACCTACTCCCAAGTGCTGTCTCAGTAGTTTGTCAGTTTTTGTTTCTTGGTTAAGTTCTTATTGAATAGAGATTTTTTGAGAACCAAGAACTCTAATTTTGAAAATCTGCCTTGAAATGTTGCTATTCATGGAAATACTGATTAGTTTTTATTCTCATTTTGACATATGTGAGAATAGGGAACCTCAATTAAGGAATTTCTACCATCATATTGGCCTATAGCCATGTGTTTGGGCCATTTTCTTGATGGTCAATTGGTATAAGAAGGTTCAGTTCACTCTTTGCAGCACCATTCCTAGGCAGTTGGGCTGGGCTACATAAGCAAAATGTTAGTGAAAACAAGGCATTAGGCAGTGTTCCTCCATGGTCTTGGCTTCAGTTCCTCCCTCCAGGTTTCTGCCTTGGCTTTCCTAAATAATGGACTATACCTAGTAAGTCAAACAATCCCTATCCCCCATGTTACTATTTCTCAGGGTTTTATCATAGCAACACAAAAAGCAAGCTAAGACACTGGAGGAAGATAAAACTTTTATACCTTCGTGAATTGCTAACACTCTAGTATGAATTAATTTTTGATATTAGCAAAGCTAGTATGAGATACTGAACAGTGAGTGTCTGAGATACAGGCAGAAAATTTGGAAAGAAAGGAATAAATAAGGAAAGATTTGTGGAGTGCTCTCCTTAGTGATGATTAGAATCACAAGTGTGGAGCCTATCATCCTGTGGTGTCTCTGTTCAGTCAGGCACTGTGTGTCACTGAGTCTCTGAGCTCAGCCCTTGGGATCAGTTTGCTGAAAAGTTGTAAAGGACCCATGGTAATCCTCTGTAGCTGCAGATTCATCCTGACTGTACGTCTCTGCCAACAAGATACAGGAGGGAAGGTGCAAAACTTTTCTTCAAGCCCAGTAGTAGTGAGAAGTAAGTATAAGAAAATACTTTAGTGAGAGAGTTGATAGTGACCCTAATTTACTAGAAGATGTCAATTACTGAACTGGAAGAGATGGTGCAAAGCAGGACCCAAGAATGAATGGTGCTGTTAACTACTTTGCTTTTCCACTTCCTCTTTCAAATCTGTTGTCTTATTTAAGGATTATTGGGAAGGAAGAGCTGTCAGGCCAAGTTTTACAAGGGTATTGTAAAAACAACAACAAAATACCTCTATGTACTTTAAAACCTGGCTGGATGTCTGACTGTGCGTTTATATCGCTATGCAAGTCTAAGGTATACACTGATAAAGCTGTATTTAAGGGGAAGTCCTGCTAATATTTTGTAAAATTTACCAATTTGTGATTTAATGCTACAGGATAAACTATTTCATTATGTCATAGCAGACAGATGAATGGCACATTTTAATATGATCGTCTGTCAGGAGGGTATTACAGTCTAAATTAAATGCACATTTAGTTTAGTTAAGAATTCTGCTCCCAGCTATCCCTCTATGGCCTAGTGGTATTTCATGGTACAGCAGCCAGTGACCTGTGTATCCAGCCTAATTGCCAAGGGGCTATCTTCTGACTCCTAGGCAGAGGTTGGCCTTGAGAAGTGCAAAGTTATGTTTGGTAAAAGCAAGTCTTGCAATCTCTGGAAGGCCTTAGCAATAATCTTCCCGCCCATTGCACAAATTCCTCCCCGTGAATGCCAGTGATCATAGTGTGGACATGCACTGGCTCCAGGTCCATGCTTTTGCTGAAAAACCACACTTCTTGTCTGTGTCTGAACCCTTGCTCTTGCTGTTAATATTATCACCGTACTATAATAAATGGAATTAAAAGATTAAAAGTGGAAACACACCAACTCAGCACAGTGCATATGAAGCATTATTTCCTGAGAGTTACTTCTTGAATTTGTTAATAGACACCTTGAAAACTCAGACAATTTATATTTTAAGCCTTTATCTATTGCATTTAAAATGAGATCTTCTTTATATTACTGAGTTGTGAATTTAAAGTTACTGATGAATGTTCTATAATATTTTAAAGAGAATTTAGAATTCTTATTTTATGTGTTCATGTGCACACAAATCTGTAATACTTATTATAGTTTTTAAAATTTTTTAAATCTTATTTTACATGTATGTTTTGTTTGCACGTATGTCTCTACACTGAATGTGGGCCGGATGTGTGCAAAGATCAACAGAGGGCATTGGCTCCCCTGAAACATGGCTTTCCAATGGTTGTGAGCCATCATGGGTTTGCTGAGAACCAAACCTGGGTTCTCTGAAAGAGCAATAAGGGCTATTAACCACTAAGCATTGCTCAAGATTCTATACAGTTTTGAGTTGCAATGGAAATATATCTATTTACCCTTCCAAACAGTGTAAGAAAGATACATTTTATACTTTTCAGGGAATTGAGTATTATTTTGAAAAAATAATTAAAATTATTTCTAAAAGTAAGTTTGCTGAAATATAGACATCATCATATGGTTGATTTTGAAAATGTTAAGCTGGGGTGACAGTAACGTGTTCTTTAATTGTACTGGGCATGGTGGCATGCACTGCAAATAGCAGTACAGAAAAGAAATAAGATGGAAATTTAGGTGTCAACAACACCATGTAGTGAAGCTCTGTCTCCAAAAAGAAAAAGGGGGCACAAAAATCAGTTGCCCTAATTTTCAAACATAAAAAAACATTTGCTAATACATTTGAGATTATCTTTGGATATACTATTGTTCTGTCATGGAAATTTAGAAACAACTGTGGTGGTCAGTTTTAAATGTCAGTTTATCATAATTTGGGTTCACTTGAGAAGAGATTCTTAATTGAGTGTCTTTGTCTGTATCAATTTTTGTCTGTGGTAGCTTGTTTTGTTTGTGATAGCTTGTCTTGACTGTTAAATGACTTAGGAAGATCCATCCCATTGTGTATTCATCCATTTTCTAGCAGCAGACCTGAACTACCTAAGGAAGGAGAAATCTGGAAGCAAGTAAGCATGTAGGATGGTGTGTTTGTCTCTCTTACTTCCATATGTGGACATCATGTGGCTAGCTACTGGTTATCATCTTGATTTCTCAAAACTGATGAACTATTGTAATTCAAATAAACCCCCTTCTTCTTGAAAATGTCTTTTGTCAGGGTATTTCCATCATGGCAGCAGAAATAAAACTAGAACAAGAACCTGGCTCATGGCTAACTTTTACATCCTACCTGAAAAAAGGATAAGCACTCATTCAGCAACATAAATGCTACAAAGAAACATTTTGTCTCCTCATCAAAAAAATCAAAACATAATTCATTCTTGGGATGCTGTATCATTGGACTACAACTAACTGAAGGTCATAGAGAAGCCTAATTTAGCCTGTCCTCAAATGCCTAAGCCTTTTTCCTTAGAAAATCCCTCCATGGTTTATATTCCCTAGAATATAAATATATAGATATTTTTCTATCAAAAATTAATTCTTGGTTTTAATTTTTTGAGAATCTGCCTTTACAGCACAACTAAAGAAAAAAATCCAAGAGAACCCCGAAGATAACAAGTAAGGACAATCCAATTGATATTTTTCTCTTTCTGTGGATTGTATTAACTTGAATCACATTCTTACCCTAAAAGTGACATCAGTACAAAACAGTTTATCATGACTAAGAGACTTCATGTTTATCCTTTATCCTATATGGCACATAAATCACAGCTGAGGATAACTATTTTACCTACTATTCACTCTTCTTGTAAATCTGTAAAGAAAGCAGTAGCTGTTATTTTTAACCAAGATGTACACTGTAATAATCTATTCTCATTTTTTTTGCATCATTGTTTCTTCGTGGCCATTATAAGCATATATTGTATGAATATCATTGATTATGACTAATTTGAGGTGATCATCATACTTAGTTTATATTAGTTAAAAATGCATTTATAGGAGCTAGGGAATTGGTTCAGTGAGTAAAGTGTTTGCTGGGCAAGCATAAGGACTTGAGTTCATATCTCCAACAGCTACATAAAATGATGGACATGCCTTTAACCTTGGAGTTGGAAAAGGCAGAGATAGGAGGATCTCTATTTTCGGGACAGTAACTCTCGCCAATCTGTGAGGTCCGAGTTCAGGAGAGACTCTTTCTTAAAACTAAGATGGGGAGAAAAAGAGGAAGACACTTGGTATTGATCCTACATACATGTGCACACTTGCACATGCATATGTCTACACAAATCTGTCCACATGTACACATGTGCAAACCATACATGTGCACGAGTGTGCATATACCCTGTTAAAATATAGGAATAAATGAAATACAGTATTTTTCCTTAGAGAATTTAAGAATATGGACTCATCCCCCAAATGATACAAAGAGAGGAATTTAATGTCATGGTGTGAAGTGGCACCTTTCAATTCCATCCAAAGTGCGCTTGGAGCTAAGTGGTTCAGAAGAGGTGAGCAGGCTTGTGAAAGGACCATTGTTAAATCACCACATGTCAGGGTTAGAAGGAATTACATTTGCCTTCTATTCTCATCTACCATTGAATTCAAAAATGCATTGAATTGTGTCTATGACTAACTCTGCCTGAATACTCATGAGGAAAGTGTAGTTGGTTCATAAGACTACTGCTATTGATTAAATGATTATGTCTCCCCCAAAATTCATGCAATATTTTAATCTTATTTTCAACAGGAATAAGAAAATTGGCAAGTGATAGAGAATGAGACCAATGAGGACCACACATACATAAATCCTATTAAAGATGTCATTAAAGGCCTGGAGAGAAACAAGACCATTCTGTACTTCCCACCATGTGAGAACTCAGCTCTTGCCACATGTACCAACTAGGTATTGTGTTGGAAAATTAGAGCAGCCCTCACCAAACAGTCAACTTGCCAGTACCCTGACCTTGGACTTCACTTCTTTATCAATTATAAAACTCAGGTATTTGTTACAACAGTACAGATGAAGCCAATTTTAATTCTAGTTGTAGATAGCTCTATGTTTGTGCAATTCTTCCCAAGTTCTCCTGAGTGTTTGTTCTATATTTTTTTTGTGGATAGACACTATCCATCCTTATTCTAAAATATGTAACCTTTAGTAGAACTGTGGTTATGAATTTAGAGACCAAAATACATACTTCATTTACAGTTAGATTTAGTCATAAACCATAGGCCTCTGAGATGTGTGCAAAAGCATAATATGGAGTTTCTGGGATATTTTGTTAAAGGTGAAGCATGTATGACGTAAATATTCCATTACTGTACCCTAGCATCAACAGTAGCAACATTTATGCATATAAATATGAGTCAGTATACTCAATTGATTGTCAAGCTTCAACACCAACATAACTTTCTACCTGTTGTATATCACCGTATCATCAATGTCAGTCCATTTTATTAGTGCCATTGTATTCAGGGATGTCTTCCTTAGAGCAGCTTCCTCCAGAACCCAAGGAAGACAACTACATGGGCAAGAACTTGTCTGTTCTTCTTTTCTGCTTTCAGTTCACTATGGGTACTTCTCTGACTATGTGTGAATAGTCGCTAGCTGTTTATTTCCCCCCTTTTTCTTATCTAAGTATTTGCCAGACATTATCCATTCTGTGGATTCGGCAGTACTACCTTCTTCATCTGTTTTCCACATCTTCCTCCAAGCATTCTGGCTTGATTGTCCTGCAGTTTTCATGGTCATTATTCATGAAGCATTATCAAATCCCTCCAATAAAGGAGTCTAAAAAAATCCTCCCACAGTCCTCTCTATCATGGTTAAATTACATCTTGTTGACTTTCACACTTTAGTAGAGCAATTTGAAATTGATTAAAGGCCACACAAGTCTTAGCATGATCACCAATAAATTCAAACAAATAATTTGTTTGCTGTTTCCACAAATTATCAGGCCCAGAATTTGAAGTTTGCCCCTATTATTGCTGAAGACACCATGGACTTCAGGCATAGGACTTGAAGGATTTGAGCTGGAATTGACTTCAAATCCTCCTCCTTATGGACTAGCATTTATAGTATCCAAAGCTTCTTTATAAGTTGCTAAGGAAGGAAAACAATTAACATCCCTAGTTATCTATAACAACAATGAACCACAACAATGACCAACATGTCTACAACACTTAAAGTTCAATAGTGTCACTTATATCTTGACAATAACCAATAGCTGTCAATTGGACTCCAGGCCTGCTTACCAGAAGGGAAATCATACCTGGTACTAGTAACCTATCAAAATACCAGAAACTAGTGAGATTACTATCTTAGAGGAAAATATGTTATTATCACTTTACTAAACCAGCGTAATGACTAACTGCATTCTAAAATTTATCATTTTACCTGAAGATAAATGTATCTCTCACCTCTCATCATAGAAACCCATTACAGAAAAGCAAAATGAGATCATTAAAGAAAAACATAGCCTATCATAATAGAGATATCAGCCCAAATGTAAACATCTAAAACACTTTCAAGGAAGACTCAGGGGCTATGGATGAAGAGAGGGTGAAAAGATTGTAAATACTAGAAAATCAGAGGTCTGACGTGATATTGTAACTTACAACTATGTTGGGGAAAATACACCCATTAAACCTCCACAACATGGCTGCCTACATAAGAATAATTCCAATTGATCAGGTCTTGTGACATTCAAGTTTTGACATCCAAAAAATTGTTGGGGGAAATTTCATATGTCCCCAAACCTAGATGAAGAGCTACAGATAACAACTATTGCAAGGAGACTAAGTTTTTCCCCAAGATGAGCCTCATTGGCTATCTAATGCATAGTGCTCAGCCTTAGAAACAGACAACAGGCAACACTGAATAGACTTGGAAAATTGTATTTATATGTTTATATGTATAGGTATAATGTATAGGTATAATGGTTAAATAAGATCAGTTTGTGAATTTGGGAGGGAGCTGGGGTGGATATGGAAAGAGTAGGAAGAAGCAGAGGAACAGGAAAGTGATGTACTTGTATTTTAGTTAAATAAAAGGATTGAAAAGGAAATGTGAAGACTAGGATTTCTTTATAGTACTGCTGTCACTTGGCCTAATACTTGCCCACTGGCAGCTATTACTTAACATATTATTCAAAATAGTCGTATTACCTATCCCACTTTGTTCTTTAAAGCAAACCAGTCTTTGAAGAAAATACTTTCTTGGCTACATAGGTAGTAAGAAAACAACACAGTCAAGTCCATGCCTTGGTCATGTGACACCCAACCCTAATTTGACATTGAAATTTTCTGCACTAGTTTACCTGTGCCTTACTGTGAAGTATAGGTGCATGCAGCTCTATAAGAGACTGTGTGTCTGTGAAGGATGAGACACACGGATAGTTGTCAGAAGTATATATGCTTTTCTGTGTCTATTTTGGTTCTGCTCTTAAAGGCACTGGAATGGAGGAGGAAAAAAAATACCTGAAATAGTACAGAAAATGAAGAGATCTATCCAAACTATGAAACAGGCTTTACACAAGCATGCTTGACTCTCCTCATTTTGTCAAGAACTCAAAGTGCTTCTACTTGAAGTCTTTTTGCAACAGATTATTCACCATCCCCACTGGATCCTTACAAAGAATGCCTGGTTCCTTCTATTAGTTTAAGATTTTGTTCCATCTGGAGAGACTGTTGTCATTCTCAGGATTACAGTTGATTATCTGAAGGACTCTATATTGTGTGACAGTGCTTCCTGCTCTGAAGGGCTAGCCAGTAGGTATAGACAACCCAGGTCTCCTGAGTGCTGGTCTGCTCAGCCCCTGGCATTTGTGAAAAACAGGTATAGCTTGTGTCAAGAAATCCCTCTCCACATTAGAATAATTTACATGTTCTATAAATGTAAAGCATTCCATTTATTCAATTTTGAAAAAAATCCTGCCAAATGGTGACAAATTCAATCAAGGAAAATACAAACTGAGGAGACATGGAAATGTTCTTTCAGGTACTTAAATATTGAGGATTTAAAAACATTGCATTATCTTGTTTCAAAAATGCAAGTTGTTAGTACATAATGACAACAGGAATTATCTTTGCATTCAGGAAAGTTTGCTAATAATCTTTATCCTATTCAAGTTATGAAGTTCCAAAATGCTTTTGTAACTGAAATTCACACACAAAAACCGCACGTTTGAGTGGGAGGACATTTATGATGTCTCTCAAACTGTAACACCTGGGTGTGTTTATTTATTCCTGAAAGTTATATGCATGTTCATTTCTCTGATGCTACCTGTGCTAGAGGACCTTAAATATCCTTTCTTCCTGGCATTTTAAGAGTTGATCTGATGAAATACATTGTGTGTGTGTGTGTGTGTGTGTGTGTGTGTGTGTGTGTCTATCCACTTTATGTATGATACATATCTCTTTGAGTTACTTCATGTAAGAAACAGGTTTTCAGAAAATTAAATTAAATATGGGTACCTGTACTTAGGCAGGAGAGTTTTATCTGTGATCTCAGTGTATGTAGAAATAACCAAAGAACTACACAGTAGACAATGCATAAATTAATGGTTACAATTAACATACAACTACTAGATTGTATAATGTTCTATTTTTTAACAGAAATAGTTAACCTGATAGACACAGTGTTTCCTTATCAGAGCAATCAACTTGAAAATAAGCAGATACTTATGAAGAAAACACAAGACAAAAATATTAGAGTAAAAAGTAATCGGCATCCTTCCTATACCCGGCTAGAAAATGATCATATTAGGAAAGTCATGGGTCTTTATTTTTTTTTAAGGGACAGCCTGCTCTTCTCTCCAGAGGAAGTGTTAAGAGTATAGGGGAATTCTTTAAAACTAGCTAGCAGGAAAGACTATGAGCTGGGTCCCCACCCTATGAAGTATAGGGTGAGATGAGTCCCCAGCCAGTGGGGGAAAACACACATTCCTCACATGTGTTAGAATAAAACCTGAGAGAAGAGAACTTCATACCCCAGTGTTCTTGATAGCCTCTTTTAGGTTGTAGAATACCCTTTAAGCAGAAAGAAATTGCTTTGCTGAGGGGCACAATATAGGCAGAGAAAGAATTAACACCACACTCATTCTTGCTCCTCAGATGGAGAACACTAAATTTCAATCTGAATATTATTTTCCTTAAAATGGTTTCTTAACATATAGCCATGATGTTCCTGTGCAGTAAATCCATTTGAATGTTTATAATTTACTTTTTTCAAACTATGGATATATATATATATATATATATATATATATATATATATATAAAAACTTGTTATAATATAGGATTCTATGTTTTGCTTTATAAGAACATAGGCTATTTATTTTTGCCTCAATAACATGAAATATATTTAGGAAACACATAATATAATATGGCTCTTGGCATATTGAGAGCAGTACTAAGTACCCCAATATAGAGAGGCTGCGTTTTTAATGACATTCTGTGATTGGATTTAACCCATAAGTTTCATGTGACTACTGTTTATATCCAAAGATTTATGTTCCCTGTAAATATACAGAAAAATCCATTTATATGGTAAAAAGAGATACATTTCAAAAGAAAAATTAGACACAAGTAGTCAGTTTATTTTATCCTAGCACTGTCATTTACTGTGAGAATCTCAAAATATTGAAAATGCATTCAGAAATACCAAATAAAGTTCAAGTTATTTAAAATTAAATTACATATTATGCCATCCAAATTTCAAGCTATGTCTTCAATCAGTATTTATAATATGCCTACATTTTAGTAAATTTCTCAAGAAATAGAAAAATGCTTTTTTCCCCTGCAACAAATACATTAGTAATATTTATTAAACACATGAGCCCAGGACACATTTCAAATAGATTCACATTAGTCAAAATGATGTCACCATCTACACTTTCCACTTCTAATAAGGAAATGACCGTGAGTTGGCATTTTTATCCCAATATTCTTTGTGATTCACATGAGTCTATGCTAAACTATACTTGTGGATAAATCCATGCTATAAACAGGTTATTTTGCTTTTAGATAAAAGTCCTTATTTGGAAGACAAAGCAAATTGAATAGCTGCAAAGAAATATTTGGTTAACCTAGTCTTTGGGGGCAGATAAGAAAACAAAAGAGTACATTGTTGCAAGTTGCAGTTTAGAAGCATGTATACACTTTGTGTTGTGATTAGAGAAGAATGCACTGAACTAATTGCTGATACGAATGGGAAGCACAATATCCAAGGGTCAACCATCAATAACAAAAACAAAACCAAACAAAACAAACACCAAACTAATATAACACCCAAATTGTCTTTTGTTCACTTTCCATTTAGAAATGATTGTGTTTCTTCATTACTCGGGGTTCTGCTAGGAGTCCACTATTTACAAATTTGACAGGTTAAGAAAGTAAATCTATCTTTAAATGACAGCTTTAAGAACTTATGAATTGTATTCTCTTCAACCTAGATTTGGAGGCCATTCCCTAGGTAATGTCTCAAAAATAGAAATAATAGTGTTCTTTCATGCTTAAGTGCCTAAAATTTTTAATAATTGTTTGAACTGATTCCTCTTATTTGTTATTCTATAATTTCACTTCATTCTGTTTAACTGTTTGCAATTGAATGGAATAAAAGGAAAGACACAGCAGCAATGACCTGAGTCTAGGAACTAAATGAGTGCTGCAGATTATGCAAATGAAGTAGCTTCAGTTTCTAGTAAGCTTCAGGAAGCACACAGCTTTGGGGTCCCAGCAATGGACCAGCTCCTATTCATTTCATGCCAGTGTTTGTGGTCAAATAGTATCCATCTGATTTCTAAAACTGGAGTTGAGAATAAATGGCCTGAATTGTGAAACCAACCATTAGCCCAAACAAAGTAGCAGCTCTCTTTCTCTCCATGTTTTTTTTTTTTTTTAACCAGTCACCAGTTTCTTGGAGTCCATCAAGTTAAAGGGAGAAAAATACAGAAGCAAAGCAATAAAGATGAAGTGATAGAAACACAGACATAGAAAGAGAAAGACCCAAAGAGGAGCCAGCAAGAAAATGAAGGGAAAGTGTGTTCTGGGAAGATGGAGGGGAGAGACACATGGAGCTGTAGAAATTGGCCACATAAATAGTCATGAAATGAAAAGTTTCAAATTTGTATTGAAGTTTGAAAAAAAAAAAAACTACTTAGAGAAAGGCCAACAGGCCAGACTAAATAATCCTCGACTTACCGTCCAATTCTGAATCCCATATTAGCTGCCGAGATTTTAATGTAAATATGCCATTACACTGTCATTACAGTGATCAGGCTTCATGGCTCACAGGTCACATCTCAGCCACTGTTAATTTTGCAGGCAAAAGCTTTTTTTCTCTTGAAATGTTAATAACTTTCTATTAGTTAATGTAGCGTGACTAAAATTCAGATTAGATATAATTCATTTTAATATCTGTGACTGGCTATCCTGATCATTTAGCAATGGTTTCCAGCTGAATACAAGATGCTAAATTGGACTCATTTGCATAGCCCTGTTAAAGCAATGCCATTCTAGAAATGTCGGCATCTTCAAATTAATTTAAAAGAGTTTTTTTTTTTTTTTTCTTTCCCGTCCTGGTTTTGCTACTAGGATAAAAATCTTTGGTTGGCAACTAATTGAAGTTACTATGAGCTGAGTATATGAGTATACATCTCTTTCTCTGCTTTCCCATCCCCCAAACCCAAAAAGAAAAAGAGACAATCAAAACATCAGTCAGGAGTAGCAATTGGTGAGAACCCCAGAACATAGGGAGGTCCAAATTCAGTATCTCTAAGTCATTATAAGAACCTAAGCTATTGACTGGGTCTCTATCAGCCAGATACTAAGCACATTAGTTCCACTTTTGCAGACACAATTTTATCTGTCTCAAGTAGGTAGTAGATTCAGTGTGTCTGGCTGTGCAGTGCATGGCATCTACTCTGTTGAACTAATAGAATGCTTTCCAAGCAGACTTTGGTTAGGGAAGAAAGCACTGGTGTTATCAGTCACATAGTCTGCAGCTGCTTTCCCCCTCCTGTTGCATATGTAACACCCATTAACAGGAAGGGAAAACATAGAGCATGAAATTTTGCAACAGAGACTTCTGAAAGATGAAAGGTCTTAGGTAATTGCTCACAAACACTTAGGCAGTGCACCCAGGGAAGGAGGTAGGGTTTCTTAAAGTGTACTTTTGATTTGTTTAAACTTTCATATTGAAGTTTAAACGTTTAAGTTACAGCAAAATGATTTAAACTGTTAATTCTTGTTTGGTTATAGACAACATACAGTGTGAGTGATACACTAATAATTCTAAAGACAGGTAAAATCTTCTAATCAGAAATGCTAAAATGTTTCTGAGAAAGTTAAAATGGATACAAATTTTAATGCCTTTTGCTTTCATTCATTCACTTAGGGAAAAATTCAATAAATCGTGTGTATAATATAATTTAATTATTCTTATGTAAAGATATTTGGAATTGAGTGGTTTTTTTTTTTTTTTTTGAGAGAAACTTGCTGTCTAGCTGGAACTTTCTATATAGACTAGGCTGGCCCTGAACTCAGAGAGATCTACCTGCTTCTCTCTTCCATGTACTGATGGATTAGAGACAAGTCCTGTCATGCCTGGCAAGAATTCATTTTTATAAGAGAGTTTTTAAATATAAATTTTAGGTGAAAAGATATAATTCTTCTTATCCCAAAAGAATAAACCTTTTTCTTCATCTGGATACTGTAGAAGTACAGAATCAATAGGTTCAATATACATATTAAGTGGGATTTTATTAGATTGCCTTACAGAATGAGATCTGGATCTGGGTAGTGTAACCATGGCTGCCTTCTCACTGGAGAGGCTGGGAGTCATTTAATTCACAAGGCTCAGTACCTCAGTAGTCCCAGTCTGGTGTTGAAGGTATGGAGATTCCTGGAGAGTCACTGGTCTTCAATCTGTGTTTTAAAGTCAAAGAACCTGGGTTCTAATATCAATGATGGATTGCAGCCTGAGTGGCAGCAACAGCTCAAGCAACAGCAACAGGTTAGACATGCCCCCTGTCTTCCAAGATAGAATGACAAGCAGGAGTAAGGTCAAAGCTTTCCCCTTGGATCTCCTTGCATCTGGGCCCGCTGCTGTTACAGGATGTAAACTTTTATGGTGTGCCCAGACGCTTATTGCATGGTCATTCTAGAGCCTGTTAAGTTGACAATTAATATTAGCTGTCACAAGTCTATCCCTTCTCAACTTGACACAGAAACACATCTCCTTCTGTAATGCCTAATCTCTAAAGGAGGACAGTAGCCAAGTCACAATCTTGCCATACACAAATATTCCCATTCATAAATACAAGCCACACCAATCTTCTACAGGAATTGTTAGTGTTTTGGTATCCTATAGTTTAAATATGAAAGCACAGATTTATACACTCATCTGGTGAAAGGTGTTTTAGCTGATACTGCATTACTTGTAAATTAATAGAGGAAAGAAAAATACAAGTTTCTGCTTAATATATGCATATTTGTATACAAATGTCTTTAAGAAAATAGGACACAAACACTTGGCTCGGTTCTAGCCCTGGTTTCTGTGAGCCAGGGCCACACTACTCTGTAATGTTCATCTACTAACTTGTTTTCTGAATACTTGCTCTTCCCACCCCAGCACTTGATTTCACATACAATACCCAAGCTGTAGAGACCTCCTCTCTCCCTGTCAGCTAAGTATATACTATAAGTACTATAAACTACCCAGGATTAGTGGAAACCACTCACCGCCCCACCCTTGAAACCTCACTGTGGGCCTGAACTCTTTTCAGAGTCCCTGTCATTCTGATCTCTGTTTGCCTATAAGAGTAATAATACTTCCTGGAGACCAAGAGCTCTCCCTTGTTCAGGTCAGCTGTTATTTTGGGTTTCAGCAGCCTGATGTGGACTCCTTTGCTCATCAGTCCTCCTTCTCTGCAACTGGATTCCAGTTCAATTGAAGGTTTAGCTGTTTCTACTTCCACCAGATGTTAGATGAAGGCTATAAGATGTCATATGAATTAGTCATTGATCTCATTATCAGGAGAGGGCATTTAAGGTAGCCTCTCCTCTGTTGCTTAGATTTTTAGTTGGGATCATCTTTGTAGCTCTCCAGACATTTCTCTTTAAACCTATAATGTCTCCCTCTATTATATTATCTCTTATCTTGCTCTCTTTGGTTCTTCCCTCAACTCAACCTCCCTGCCCCATCATGTCTTCCTCACCCCTCTTCTTCTCTACTTCTCATTCTCCTAGTTCCCACTCTCCTCCCACCCTGTTCCCAAACCAGCATGGGACTGATCCAAGACCCCCTGAATGTGGGTGTCAGTGAGGAGACCTTGGAAATCTATGGGACCTCTTCTAGTGGATCAGTACTTATCCCTAGCATAGGAATGGACTTTGGGAGCCCATTCTACATGGAAGGATACTCCCTGAGCCTAGATACAAAGGATGGGCCTAGGCCCTATCCCAAAGAATAAGACAGATGTTTCAAACCCCCTATGGAAGGCCTCACTCTCCCTTGGGAGCAGAAAGGGTATGGATTAGGTAGGGTGTTAGTTGGGGTGGGCAGGGGCGGAGAGAAGGGAAAGGGACCTGGGATAGACATGTAAAATAATTTTCTTTTTAATTAAAATAAAAAGAGTAATAATACTTTCAATAAAGTGTTACCTATAAAGATAATCTAGCTCATGTCCCCCTTGACCTCCAAACTGGGAAACTCACAATTCTTTGTAATGGTCACATGGTCTTAGTTTAATTTTACATGCTAACAATTCTCTATTTTCTTCACCATCAGTAAGTGACTCAGCAGTTTTTTACCAGGAGGGGTGACCCTCACTTTCATTCCTGAAGTATATGGGCTGTTGATCATTCTGCCTGGCTTTCCACTGACCTTAAACTTTGAACATAGTAACACCAAGAGGTACCCTAAAGTACCTCCTGTAGTTCAGGCCTAATTTTCCTGACATCTATCATGGAGCAGTAGTGCAATTTCCCCTTGGCTGTCTGGTTATGTTGTAATGAGAACACATGATTAACTAATAGGTTCACCTCATCACTAAGGTTATATACCTACTAATCTCTCTCGTCTTCACAATCAAACTTCACAAAGAAGGGGCATTTCTTACTTCATTCTTTCTCTTAAATTCTAAATGAACTCCCTGCTTTCATCCATAGAACATGGTCTTTATAGATTATTTTGTCTTCATTTGCACACTGATCTCCAGTCCAAGAAATTCAGGTACACAATTGATTACTTACTAAGGTTTTAGTACACTGAAAGGGTCTCACACCTGTATGTGTTAATAGCATTTATGGTTACGCTAAAATTTATGAGAGAAGATCTCAAACAGAAAAATAAAATATTTTAGTTTGAAATTAAGCCTGGTGGGATGGTACTGAAGGAGGAGAATTTGGTAACCAGGAAGAAGGGCAAAGACAATAAAGAACTAAGACAAGATGTGGCCTTCAGAAAGAATGCTCTGTGAGCTGCTTTTTTTCCAAGAACCAAAACTTCTACTGTCTCTAACACAACACAGTGGCCTGTTCAAACCCGGAAATCCTACATTAGATTAGAACCCTCACACTTTATTCACCTCTGGTTACACCTTTATCTACACACCTACAAATTTGCCTCACTAATAGCCCAGAAATCTTTAAATCCAATTGTGTTGACAATAACTGTCAGACATGGTGGGAAACTCTTGGGTGTAAATTTCAAATTTTAACACCACACACACACACACACACACACACACACACAGGCACACACACACACACACACACAAACTGTAGATTTTGACATGGCATCATGCCCTTAGACATCTTACCTAGTACTTTCAACTCTGCTGACATCTTCTCTGTCTATAGCCTAACTTTGGCCCTTTCTTTGGAATATTTCAGCAAAATATCTAGTTGTCTACAGGATTTCATTAGATTGTAGCCTAAAAACAAGCATGTTGATCTTTTGTGTGCACAATAATTAGGTTCAGACTTGTATCACTGATCATAATTTTATGTTCAAAATGGAAGGCTCATTCTAGAGTTGGCACATCCAATTGATGATAACACAGTATTCATTATATCCTTTTATACATTTGTAATATAAAAACTGGTCTCTTCCATATTAATATAACATATGTTATCCATGCCAAGATACGGTTGTTTTAGCACTTTATCAGATATTTTTGTTGTTTTTGATACTGTCACTTGTTTGGACTGGTTCCAAACTACCCAAGGATCACCTTGAACTTCTAATCCTCTTGCTAACATATTCTTCCTGGGTGCTTGGATTATAGCCATGAAACAGTACATCCAGTTTATAAGATGCCCAGGACCAATTCCCAGGCTTTTTGCATGCTGAGAAAGCATTCTATCAATGGAGTGATTTAGCCACTCTTTAAGTCAGGATTTTCTAATTTCTGACTGGAAATAAATTTTACCTCCCAGTCTACTCTGTGAAAATTTATTTCCACACCCAGTACTGCATTTCCACTGTGGAAACCTCATTTCTTCCTGTGTTAAGGAATGTTCTCTGAAGGAACAGAACCAACAGAACAGAAAAATTACAAATGACAATATATAAGATTGATATACAGAATACGGGCTGGGTAGGCCAACAATGGCTATCTGTGTACTGGAGAAACAGAGAAACAGGTAGTTGTTCACCCCATGAACTTGGATGCCTTCTCAGCCCCAACCCAGTGTTGAATGCATTGAAAATCCCTTCAGAGTGCTAGCATCCTTCATGGTGTTTTCTTTCAGTGGAGGAGGATGAGTCAGAGGCTACACATACTGACTCAGGAGGAAGGGAAGGTGAACAGGTGTACATTGTTTTTTTCTTGGACCTCTTCATAGCTGGGCCATATATTAGAAGGTGTCCATTTAAGGGTTGGTCTTCTACTCCTCATAGACATGCCAAGAGATATATCTTCTAGGTGGTTTTAAAGCCTCTAAATTTTACAATCCAGCCAAACACCACAACCCCCACTTTTAAGAATCTTTCAAGCTTGTTCATTTTCTCAAAGAACCAATTCTTTGTTTTATTGATTCTTTCTATTGTTCTCTTGTAAGCTTTCTCACCACTGTTTCAGGAGCCCAAAGTTTCTGCTTCTGAGGACTGTCCCCTGACCAAAGCTCCAGACACATTCTCTGCATCTGTAATGCAATTTGTGTATTCTATACCTCAGCTTGACTAATTATTCACCTTCTCTGGAGGAAATCATGCTCTTTATTTCTCCCATGCTTTTGTTTGAATATTTTCCCTCTCTGAACACCCTCTTTTCACCCCTTGTGAACCCAGGGCAGTATTGTTTTCTTTATGGCTCAGCTCATCTGTGATCTCCCCTACCAACTTTCTCCACACTCTCTCAGGTTTTATAATAGCACAAAATATGTGTTTGCAGGATATATCTGGACTACTTTCTCTTTCTTTTTCTCTTTCTCTTTCTCTTTTTCTCTTTTCCCTTTCCCTTTCTTTATCAATCATCTATCAATCACAGTAGTCTACCATCTATCTGTCTGTCTGTCTGTCTAGTAAATAATTTTATCAGGCAGTATTGGTATACAGTAGACCTTATATAATTATTTGCTGAATTACTAAATGAATGCTGAGTATACCTTTCCATCATGTAATATCTAACCCTTGGGAAACCAATTCAAAGTTCATTTTGCTTCTCTGAAGTTTCATCATACCAAAAAATTCTTACTTGAACTTTGACCATGAAATCTCTTCAGGAAAAAAATCACTTTGAAAAGTGACATTTTATGTTAGATTTTGTATTTTTGTTTTCTCTAGTATTTCTTAAAATTTTTTGGAATTTTAACTTATTTATGTACCGGTTTTTAAATTTCAAAAATCTTTGTGAATTTAGAAGATAACTGCTGTGTATAATGATATTGATTGTTTCTGAATGCAACACCTTTGATCTCTCAGCCATTCAAACATGTTATTGGATATTTCTAGTTAGAATAAAGATGCTACATATTCTGTTAATTTGCCTGAAAAAATATTTACATTTATCTATTTGTGTGCATTTTTTGAGAGAAGAAATCATATCTCAGTCTATTTTGGTATGTTTTAGTTATTTAATAAATATTACCAAGATTTTAAACCTCATTTTCATTCATTAGTTCAGGTCTTCCTTGCTTCAGCATACCCAGTCAGACATGTCAATAAAGTATTATACTACCTGGTGAAGCAGATGAAAAGGCAAGAATATAACTGTGGCATAAAAGCAGCAACCTGAAATTCAGAGTGCTCCACTAAAAATAAGCTGCAAATAACTAGGGCTGTAACTCAGGGGTAGAGCACTGTGCCAAGAATGCTCTGGGTTCTATCCACAACCCTGGAAAACCAGCCAGCCAATAGACTTTCCTTCAACTGGAAAAAAATACTCTAAACACTAGAAAAGTAGCCTCCAGTTCTGTCTCCCAGTCATATATGTTCCAAATTGTCTAGTCTCATAAGAAAGATATCTTCTACTTTCAGAGTTAGGGATGACCTAGTAACAGATGAACTCAACTGGTCCCTTTAATTGTTGTTTTATTGGTTCCCTTACTTTGTTTCATTGTTCTCCTTTTACACCACTTAAATATTAAAATGTAAGTACAACTGTAAGTGTCTCTATTAAAATATTGGTTTCTTCACATTTTAAAGGATTCTGAGTTAAGAACGTATCATCAGTCTCTATTTCAAACAGAAAGCCACTTTCATACATTGAATTTGCTGTTCTTCATCTTATGATATGAACAACCTTTTAAAGCATTTACATGATGCAGTTACAATAATAGAAGTTTCAAAATCACAGTGAAAAAATATTTCAAAATGTGTCAGAACAAATATCTTAGGAGAAGGAACTGTGACACACCAAATATTGTAAAAATGGTGGTAATATTTATTATCTGAATGTGGTGATGGGAACAAAGATGTCCAGATTAACAATTCTGTATAATTTTTGTAAACTAGACATACTTCTGTAAAGCATGACACAAGAATGATAAATTGATTAGGCAAGATAAGTGGTACCTTTCAATGTGAAGATAAATAAAATGTGTTGAGTGTGTGGAGGCACTTTCTAGCCAAGTGGAAATTCCTTTTGAGCACAGCCAGACATTTGGAAGTAGCATGATAAAATGCAATACTGGTAGAAAGAAAATGATGGGGTAAAAATATCTGTGTTAATGTAAGATACTGAGCTGAATTTGGTCATTTAGAATTAGCAAAGACTTTCTATAAAATAGGCTGTGGGTGAACGCATCTTGTTTGCTGAGTAGATATTCAATGAATATAGTTGATTTGTCCTCCAAAAGCTTCCCCCATTGTTGTTCTCTCTCTCCTTCCCTCTCTTTTTCCCTCACTTTCTTCCTACCTCCTGTCACTCTTTCCATTTCCACTTTTCCTTCTCTTCTTCCTATCTCCCTGCCTAATCTCTTTCCTTTTACTCCTTCTTGTTGATTTTGTATACATTTGTTTTTAAATATTCTCTGCATAGAAAACAATCACAACAACCCAGTACCAGTAGGAAGATCTCATTGGAGGAAATCATTAAACATTGTTCATTTAAGTAAACTATTTTAAGCCCTAGTGACAAAACAGAGAATGAGAAAATGGAAGAATCCCAAGATAGCCTTAAGAAATAAATATAAAGATTCAAGAGCTTTGTGTCACAGCACTATGTGTTTTATTTTATGATATAAATCTTACAAAAAAGAGTTACCAATAAATCTAAGTGGATTAAGTTATTTGTGACAATACTCATTACAAAATCCATAGAGTCTATGAAGCTTCCCCATATTTAAGTTGAGAAAAGGTCTGTTAATCTATACCCTTACCATTAGCATGCTTTGTTGGAAGCACAAAAAGAGGAGAAACAATTAGAATTTTCTTTCACACTTTACTTTTAAGTGAAGAAACACATTGCCTACTGGTTAATAAGATCAAATATCTCTCTTAGGTGGTACATTTAACATTTTTTTGTTACCCAAATCAAAAGCCCTAAAATTCTTGGGAAAATATATTACAGTTGTGAGTCTCAAATTTTCCAGTTTTAAAAGTGGGAACACTGAAAGTAAGCTTGGGGGTTGGAACTAGAACATTCTCACTAAGACCAGCGGACATAGGCTGTGTGCTACAAGTGTTATAAGAGTACAGTGCACGGTTCCCAGTTAAAACAAAGCAAACCAATGAAAGCAAGAGCTCACAAAGAACACTTTTAGTTATTCATTATCCTATGACAAATGCTGCTTTAAAATATTAGTTTACACAACATAGCTTTTCTGCCACTACTGTTTTGCTTGCATTAGAACCAGCTCATCAATATTGTCACTTATCAAATGATATACATTTTCCATAGTAATGAAAGAATGATTGAGAAAGCATAATTAAATGAGATAGAAAGACAGTAGATGACTCATGAATCTCCTTAGAATTATGAAAAGTTTCTTTATACCACTTCCTTACCTTTCCTTTGTCACTTACATTTTCTTCATCCATAGATGGATATGAGAACTCTTAGATACCTTCAGGGTCTTGGAGAAAGTCAACCTCTTTCTCGCTTCACAGGTATTCTGGATCCTGCTTCTGGAATATGCCAATTAGCTTTTTTGTTTGTATTTGTTTTGTTGTTATTGTTGTTTTTAATCAGCATGCTTCTCTTTATTCTTTCAGATACCTCAGATAAATTACAGAATTTTATGATTCTTGCACTTTTGTGTCCACATATATGTTGCTAGTCAAAGAGTATTTGTTCTTTTACTTTAGGACTTAATCTAATGTTATTTCAGCCAGCAATTGCAACTCCACAGTTATTGGCTTGTTTTTCTAGCAGCTGCCTGGATACTGAGGCTGCAGCCTGTCAGGAATTCTGTTCTCACAGGCATGGGCCCTTTTGCTACCATTAAGATAGCATTAACTAAATCTATATTGTTTTATTTACAAAAAAGACTCAAGATTCTAAGGCTGGGGTGAAAACTGTGATCTCAGAGAGACTGAATGGCAGCTAGCAACCCCCTCTCTTTGCTGGTCTCTCCAAGACTCATGTATTTGCTCCTCCAAACCAGAAAAGGCTGTGGCACACCAAATCCTTCCTTACTACTTCTGGTGTCTCTCTATCTCTTCCAGGTGCCCTCTGATGCTCTATGATTACTTTCTGACAATTAGTTGCTAATCCCACCAACTGACCCAAGGTTAATTTTATATAATCAATGCAAATGCAAACTTGGACTTCACAGTATGGTTGAATATCCCCCAACATGGATTTGTAGGGTTTCCTACCATTTGTAATTTTATATGTATATGAATTCATACGCAAATTCACGTGTATGTACATCTATGACATATATATATATATATATATATATATATATATATATATATATGTCCATGTATCTCTAGAAGCTTTTGTTCCTATTTGTTTGCTTATATGTTCATATGCATGTGGGTATATGATTTACTCCCTTTTCATATTTCAAGCTGGATATAAACTAGTGACAACCAGTCTTACCTATGGTGCTCTCAACTAATTTTTCAGTTTCCTCAGCCTTCTGCAAATATAAGTCATTTTGTTAATGCTATAACAATACACTATTGTGACTAATCTTATGTTATACATCCTAGAATGTCTCACCCATAATTTTGTGAACTTTAACCATTTTCATATACATTTTATTGCCTTATAGTTTTCCATTATATTCTTATGGCAACTATAATTTGTGAGGCTATTCTTGAGGAATAATGTGACTTGGACATTATCAGATACACCTTTTGGAACAAAATACACATGTACAAGAGTTTTACGGAAGTGTTATTTGACAGTGTTATTTTCTTAAACTTAGATTTTCTGGAGTGTGCACATCTTAGTTACTTTTCCATTGCTGTGAAGAGACACTATAAGCAAGGCAACCTATAAAAGAAAGCATTTAATTAGGGACTCATCGTGCTAGAGGGTAAAATTGGCAGGCAGGCATGGTGCTGGAACAACAGCAAGACAGCTGGAGTGGACTTTTGAATTCTCAAAGCCCATAACCTGTGGTACACTTTCTCTAAAAGGTCACACCTAATCCATCCCAAACCATTCAACCAACTGTAGACCAAGCATTCAAATATGAATCTATGGGGCCTATTGCAAAACACCACAGTGTACTAGCATGCAATTATGGCTTCAATTCTATTACCAACATACTCACGGTATGTCAGGCATTCAGTTATGCTTATTGGCACTTTTGATATCTTCTATGGAATAACCTGTTTGTGAATTTTCCACATTTTAAATTTGATCATCTTTTTGTTTTCATTTCTGTGATTCAATTTTGGTTTAAACATTTACCTATTTAGGGTATATGTGTTCATTTATATGATATACATTCTGTGTACTTATTCTTTGTCAGCAATAAGTAATTACATAGATTTTTTTATTTGAAGTTTTAAATTTTCATTTTCTTAATGTGATATAGTTGATGATTGGTGGTATCTAATAAGTTAAAACTCAGTTTTTCTTTATGGTTATTTTCAGTGGTGTCATATTCAGTAAGATTTTACCTATATTATCTTCATATGTGCATTTGTTCATTTGGTATGAGTGTATGTGGTATTCATGTTTTCATGGAGACCATAGGTTGATGTTAAATGTCTTTCCCAAGTATACCTCACTTTATTTTTTGAAACAAAGTCTCTCATTAAAGTGAATCCCATTTTCTCATTAGGATCACCTTCACAGATTCCAGGATGTTTCCAAAGCACTAACTTGTCAATCCACCTCACAAATGCACCCCAATACTAGCCATCTCTTCCCACACTATTAGTCTATCCCACCTATTACCCACATGATACCCCCACTCCTGTCTCTATCCACCCCAGTCCACCCATAAAATATATTCTATTTTCCCCTCACAAGGAGATCACTGTGTCTTCCCTAGATCTTTAACTTTTACTTAATCTCTCTGGGTCTTAGCTTGGTTATCTTTTACTAAATGACTAATATACCCTTATAAATGAATACATACCACATTTATGATTCTGGGTTACCTCACTGTTTACATAAATTATGATGTCATTTTAAATAGTTGAGTAATACTCCATTGTGTGAATGTAACACATTATCTTTATCAATTCTTCTGTAGAGGGACATCTACATAGTTTCCAGTATCTGACTATTATAATAAAGTCACAAAGAACATGTTTGAGCCAGTCTCCTTTTGTTCAGATGGAGCATCCTATGGATATATGCCCAAGATATATGGTATAGCTGGGTTTTGAGGTAGATTGTTTCCCAACATCATGAGGAAGCACCACATTAATTTCCCTAGTGGCTATACAAATTTGCACTCCTACCATAGCTGGAGGCCTGTTACCCTTGCTCCACATCTTCACCAGCTTAAGATGTCACTTGTGTTACTGATCTTAGTCACTCTTACAGGTGTAAGATGGAATCTCAAAGTAGTTTTGATTTGCATTTTTCTGATGGCTAAGGATTTTGAAAATTTCTTTTTTTCTTTTTTCTTTACTTTTAAAAGATTTTTTATACTAGTTCAAATTAAGGACAAGCTTGTTTCACATATCAGTCCCTTCTCCCTCTCCCTCCCATCACCCTTTCCTTACTTTTAAAATGATCTTATATTACATACCAATCCCAGTTCCCTATCCCTCTCATCCCCGGACTTCCCACACCTTCTCCCCATTCCATCTCCATCCAGTACTCAGAGAGGGTGAGACCTTCCATGGGGCATCAACAATGTCTGTCACATCACTTGAGGAAGGACCAAGGTGTCTAGGATGAGCAAGGTATCTGTTCATAGGGAATGGGCTCCAAAAAGCCAGTTTAAAGTGTTTCTCAGACATTTGAGAGTTTTCTATTTAGAATTATCTATTTAGATCTGTTCTCCATTATAAAATTGGTAATTTATTTATTTTTTGATATCTAGTTTCTTGAGTTCTTTATATATTTTGCATATTAGTTCTCTACTGAATATGGATTTGGTAAAAACATGTTTCCATTCTGCTACTACTTTGTTTGATTGATTGTGAACTTTGCTTACAGAATCTTTTCAGTTTCATGAGGTGTGGGAAAACTAAGGCTCAATGGGCCTGACAGCTGGCCTAGAGCATTTGCAGTAGATATCTCCTGACAGTCAGCCTGGGTCTGCCAGAGGGCCTTGATGTTAGCTCAGTGGATCTCCTCTCCTTGGCCAGGTAGAGGGAAATTTAATGCTTACTCTTCCTTGGAATAAACTGAGCTTGTTTCAACTTGTTTCCCTATGCCTGTGTTGTTGGTGTTGTGCCAAATTTCCCCCACCCCTAAGGGCCATCTGCTGGGATCCTGCAACAATGAGGCCCCACTTCATGGTTAATCATAGTGACTACACTATTGGTGTTCTGGTCTGCTGCACCACCGGGTTCAAGGCTACTTTCTCTTTATCAGGTTCAGTGTTTCTGGTTTTATTTCCCATTTTCTCTTCTACCATGTTCAGTGTTTCTGGCTTTATGTTGAGGTCTTTGATCCAGTTGGACTTGAGTTTTCTTTAGGCTGATAGGTATGGATCTATTCGCATTCTTCTACCTGAAGATATCTAGTTTTATCAAAGCCATTTGTTGAAGATGTTACCATTTTTTTCAGAGTGTATCTATGGGTTCTATATTAAAAACAAAAAGGTGTCTATAGGTATGTGAATTTATGTTTGGGTATTCAATTTGATTCTATTGATCATCATGTCTGTTTTTATCCTAACATCATGTGGATTTTATGACTATTGTAATACACCTTAAAAGCAGGAATGATGGGACACATATCTCTTGTTATTCAGTATTGTTTTTAGCTATCCTCAGTTTGTTGTTGTTTTTACACATACAGTTGAGAATTGTATTTTCTTTTTTTTATTTTTTTTTGAGAATTGTATTTTCAAGTTCTGTAAATAACTGTGTTTGAATTTTTGATAAGGTTTGCATTAAATATGTAGGTTGCTTTTTGTAGGATGACTATGATAATGATGTATCTTTCTATTTTCTGGTATCTTCTTCAATTTCCTCCTTCAAAGACTTGAAGTTTTAATTATACAAGTCTTTAACTTGCTTGGTTAGAGTTAACCCAAGATATTTTATATTATTTGTGTACATTGTAAAAGTTCTTTCCCTTATTTTTAATCAGTCCATTTGTCATTTGTATATAGGAGGGTACTGATGTTTTGAGTTAATCATGTATCCAGCCACTTTACTGAAAGTGTTTATCAGCTATAGGAATTGCCTGGTAGAAACTTTAGAGTCATATATGTATATTAATATATCATCTGCAAATAAAAATATTTAATTTATTCTTTTCCAATTTGTATCCCCTTGATTTCCTTTAGTTGCTTATTACTCTAGCTAGAACTTCAAGTATGGAGAGAGTGGATAACTTTGTCTTATTCCTGATTTTGGTGGCACTGCTTTGAGTTTCTCTCTATTTAACTTGATGTTAGCTATAGGCTTGATGTAAACTGTCTTTATTATGTCTAGGAATGTTCCTTGTATTCGTAATCTACCCCAGATTTTTATCACAATGGGTTGTTGGATTTTGTCAAAGGTCTTTTACCACTCTTGAGGTAATATACATTTCTTGAATCTGGTTAGACAACTTGTATTAAATGTTTTTGAAATATTTCTCCTCATTCATATTGACTTTGTCTTCTTTGGGGGATTAGTTTATATATAAACAAGGTCTTCTTTCCATGAGTCTCTGCCTATGTATTCATATTCATATATGTATATATGAGATCCTGGTTTACCTCATTACTTCACTCTGGAAATTCTATGTGGTGTCACTACAGCTTTGACTAATCTCCTGTTAAATGTACATGATGATTTCTTAGTGTTAATTGTGTCTCCACTTTAGAATTTATATTTAACTTATAGATTTATATAGTAAAACTCTTTTAATGTATCATTTTTGTATATAAGCATCTCAAATCCTCTCACCTTGGGTTTTTGACTATGTTCTCAAATAATGTGTATTTGTGCTTCTCAATTTTTATAGTTGTACTTGAGAAGATAAATGAATAGAAAAACCTACACAAGAAACAGAATATTTTGCCATCCATAACTACCATTTTACGAACATATAAAACTTGTTAAACTCTATACTAAATGGAGACACTCACAGATATATGCAGGTGCCAGACCTCCAAGTTAATGAACCTGTGAGTGGGTCCACTGCAAAGCATAGGGACTAAGTACTTCACTTAATATCTCAGACCTAGTAATATGACATGCGGGACAAAATTTACATTCGTGATTTTAAAACTGTGGTAACAAACACAGGGAATCAACATGATAGGCTTAAATCCTCATTGGCATTAGAAAAGCTAATCAAAGGATATATGAAATAGCTGTGGTAAATATGGACAGGGTGGGTAATATTGTGCATGGAAAACATGGTTTGGATCAGAATAGCATCTGAAAGGTCACCTTGAATGATGTTAATACTCAAAAGTCACATGAATGTTTTTTGAGCACTTGTAAGCAAGGTAAAATGCACAGGCTCAGTGCTCACACATCCAGCTTGCTCTCTGGCCTCACAGATGAATATTTTTAGTCTTTGAGTGGTACATATTAACTGCATTGCAGCTTTTTGTTTTTGTTATTGTTGATCTCTTCCACACCAATCAAACTTCAACTTGAATTAACAGATAACATCAAAATTTTATCTTTAGCTTAACAAGGCTTAGTTGTGAAATCAAGCTATCATTGTCTACTTTTTTCTTTTAATTTTAGCTGATGCAGCAGTTATCTCCACAAAGATGGTGATAAAGGACATCTTCAGTAAGCTTGTGTACAGAAGGTCTGTGAGATCCATTGCTAGCAAAGGATGACTTTAAGAATACCAAGTGATTTACAGGTGGTGATGTACCCACATTATCCTTAACATGCTGCTCAATTAGGCACCTGTGTGTCTATGAAAAGTGTTGCGCGGCAAATGAGTGCACCTGGCTGCAAGCTGAAAAAGATGTATTGATGATAGGATGTGCTTATCCAAGACAGTCCTAAAAACAGGAATCTGAAGTTTTATCTCCTTTCAACCTCTCCACTTCACCCCAGCCCTGAATTCAGTATCTTTCTACAGTGTGAACAAATCTTTCTGGATTAGTTGTTTCACGTATGGAGTAAGATGGAGTTAAAGTATTGGCTCTTAAATGGAGGTCAGTGTTTTGTCCATTATAGCCACAAACTCCAGCTACGTACAATTAATTGCACCCACACCAGTTTTTATAGAAAATAATAAAGAATTGGCAGCCAGGAACTTTAAAAAATACAAGCCAAAGGTGTCCTATCACTTAAAATGATTTATCATTTTTGAAAGAAAATTCAAAAGGTGATATATGCAATCTAAAATGAAATACAAGGTTTTGAATTTCAGGCTGCAAGACTGAAAAGCTCACAGGAAAGGCCTTATAGTAGTTTGGAATTCTGCATAATGCTTCCAGGGAGGTCATTTACTTTCATAATTTAGTCTGACTTATTTTGGCTTCAGGTCCATTAGAAATGTATGACACAAAAAGATGACCTCTTTTTTTCCTTTAATTTTTAACAGCAACTTGCCAGTAAGACAGAAAGATGTTTGAAAGAGGAGCATTTAATACAGTCCTAATAGCTTTCAAATATCTCTCTTTTCAACTCTGACTGAGAGGAAACTTTGTAATACCTATTTAACTCTTTCCTGTGTTTTAAAGAGGAGCATTAAATTAGATCTGAAGTATTATTTAAATGCAGTTGCCACTATCTGTGAAGTCCCTCATTGTTGTAGAATAAGTAGGGAAGCTCCAGAGGTCAAGAGAATTGAGTTGGTTAGTAACAGGTTTTATTACTTCTGTTGTGTTTTAAATGATTGAGTCTTACTAATGTGAATTCCTTTCATCTCTGCATAGCTCAATACATAAAACAAAGAGTTAGGGGCTGGAGAGATGGCTCCACAGTTAAGAGTACATACTGCTCTTGTAAAGGTCAAGAGTTCAGCCCCCAACACTTGCTATCAGGGAGCTCACAACTGCCTGTAAATACAGCACTGAGGAATCTGGTGCCCTCTTCTGGCCTCTGAGAGCACCTACACTCACATGTGTATTCTCCCATCACACACATATACATAATTTAAAATAAATATATAAACAAGAGCCAGATATTTTTTTCTTCTTTTCATTTCCCCTTTTATGGTTCCTGTTATTTTCCTGTACATTTTGTCTATATTTTGCTTTCCTCCTCCCCTCTATTATCTTCTTTCTCTCCTCCCTCTCATGCTCTTGCAAAAATCATGAAAAACTTTGTTTTTTTCCTTTTAAACCATATGTTATCTGTAAGGGTTGAAATATTTGGCTGGGTCCTGAAAGAGAAGGTATCTGTGCGCTGTCTTCCCATGCCTGTGAGTTCACAGTGTAGGCTCCTTTACTCATTAGTCTTCAGATTTTTTTATTTGAAAAGTAGCATGGTTGTATTGAATAAAACTTCAGGTCTTCTCAATAAAGCTCCCCATTCTTTTATTTCTCTGTAACAGTGGTAATTATTTGCTGACAATTAAAAGTCCTGAAGGGAAGTGTACATCAACTCTAACTTTGACCAAGAAAATTAGCAAAGTGATTTTTTTTCAGTTGGATCAGTAAATTTTAGTAAACCTTCTATATAAATCTTCATCAAAGCTGATCTCTATCCCACTCCTAGGACATCAGGCAACACAGGTTCCTGGTGTGTGGTTACTTAGAGTTCAGGTCTATGAAGGAATGTGAAGGAATCATCCGATTGTAGCTGGAAGCTTTTCTGTCCTGCCCAGTCCCAGAGCTGCTTATAAAACAATCACTCAAAGGCTTAATATTAATTATAAAAGTTTGGGTGATGGTTCAGACATCTTATTAGATAGCTCTTACAACATAAATTAACCCATTTATATTAATCTTTGTATTGCAATGTGGTTCATGGTTTTTACCCGTCTATGGGCTTATTGTTCCTTGGGCTGCTGGACGGTGTCTTCCTTGACCCTGCCTTCTTTCTCCCTGTAGCACCTCTTGGATTTCCTCCCTAGCTATATTCTGCCCTGTCATACGCAAAAGCAGCTTTATTCATCAACCAATAAAAGCAACACATATTCATTGCATTCAGCGTATCCCACATCATCCCATCTGACATCTACTGTCAAAAACCGTGAAAAAAAATACACTACTGGTAAGTCCTTACATTAAAAAGATCTTGAATTAAATAAAATTTCAGAAATAACAAGATTTTTAAAGTTATCTTTATAAATTTGTGTTTCCCATTGCAATCTTTACAAATGTGCATGCTTTTAACTTTTGTCAGCCTAGAAATTAGTATTTCTTCTAAAGTACATTTATTAATGAATACCTTGTACCTACTTATACAATGTAATGGTATATTATTAAATAATTAAAGACTTTTAGGGCATTTACCCAGTTTAAAAACAAATTTTAGGAGGTTTCTTTATTACCAACTAAAATCTTCATACCTGAAATTATGGTATACCAATTTCTTTTAAATTTATTTCTTTTCACTCTATTAGTTCTGCAACTCTGAAGAAACCAGGAATGTATCAGCTTCTACTTAACCTATCAATTCTTAGCTCTTACAATGAAATTATGATCATTCTCACTCCTCCCTTACTCATTTTCCTTTTCTCTTTTTTCCCCAAATCAACTAAATATTAACTGGAGCTAGCATGTCCCATTTCTTAATAATTCATTGCATATTTTCAAAGAATAAGGTCATCCTTACGTATCACCACAACATAATGAACCAAGCCAGGGAATTTAGTATTGATATAATTATTATGCAGTATAAATTAGAGTCTAATTCAAATTAAATATATTTGTGACACATTTATATTTTGCTGTGGCATATTGACCAGTGCATAGATAGTAATAGATGAGATATTATCAAAACATGTCCATACATTGGCAGGTGAAGATTCCACTGAGCACATAAATCATGGGATTGGCTTTGGCTTTGAGGTTCCTTAGAATAATAACAATAGGAGGTACTTGATTGATGTATTTGGTGATGGGAACTGAATGACTTCCTTTCTACTATCCATGCATGCCTATATAGAATGTTGAGAAGCTGAAACTTGAGGAGGGGTATAAAAGGATTGATGAAAGAGGGAAGCACTAAGTAAGATATTTATTAGGGTAAGATAATGGATGCATTAGGAAAATTTGTTATGATTGGGAGTTGCATGAAAGGAGCTACTTGAGGTTCATGTTATTAAAGTACACTTAGAATGCCTGCTGTTGGGTAACACCATTCTTGGGGAGATGCGAGCAAACATCTATTCATCCCAGACAGGAAATATATGATATACCAAAGTAAGGATAGCACCAAAATTGAACTGGGTGAACCTGTAGTTTTATTGGATTTTCCCACAGGAATATAGGCAAAGAGTCATTTAAAAGAGCAGAAAGAACTCAGACAGTAGCATCACTAAAAGCCTGTTCCAGCATGGAACCTGGAATGCACTATGCAACTTTCATGAGGCACAACAGTCTAGAGACTGTCTCTTTCAATCAGTTCTGGTGGTCTGTACCTCTTCTAGGTACTTCTGTTGGTCTCTGCTGGTCTGGTATGTTTCTTCTAAGCAGCTGAGGTTGTCTTTGATGTTTCTATGTGCTTGGAGATGGAGAGGCCTATTGACTCTGACTAGTTTCAGGGAATTCCTGAAGCCCTTGAGAAGTTTATTTCCTGAGCTTATGGAACTTCCTTGGAGAATGGAATGTTTATTCTCCCTTAATGACAACCTGTGACTTATGATCCTCCATGAAGAATGGAAGGTTTTCTCTTAGAGAAAAAACACACTTCTGCAACTTCAACCCATTTTACTTTAATAACACTGTACTTCATGAGCGAAGGTTCAGAGTAAGAAAGCATTTGTGTTTAACCATGATGATGCTTGCAATAGCTGTATAATGAAATCACTATCTGCAGCTTCTAGGGAGAAGACAAAAGATGCATGAAGTGAAAGCAGGAACTGACCAGAGGTGAGCAAATGCTCTTGGCAGAAACAGTGTCCTTGGAAAGCTTTGGGAAGGACTCTGTCCTCCACAAGAGAGCTGCATCTGAACAGTGTGAGCTGCATTGACCCTCTGCATCTGTATTTAGCAATGCTCTATCAGTGGAAGTGAAGTACCTGAAGGAGAAACTACATTCCCTAATTAAAAACATGGTACCATAAGAGATTAGCGGGTATCACAAGAGGTTTTGATGAAGGATCATGAGTTCCAGAAGGCCCAGAACAATAGGACTTTAGATGTTGGAGAGGATAGAGCTGTAAAGTAAACATGTAGAGACTTTGAGGATATAATTAATTTTGCTTAGGGTCCAATAATTGATAGATTTTGAAATGCCCCCAGGAATTTGAATATGTTAATGGGCTGAAGACTATTGTTATAGATACTTTGCATATAGTCAGTTACTGAAATAATCCTTACAAATACCTTTGAGCCCTGTATTAAATTTGTACCCGGTGGCATGTGCATAATGTTTCATGTTGGAGAGTGAATAAATGACCGACATACTCACAAAGAATGCCCAATACTGTCACAGTTGATTGTTTTATTAAATAACTAAAGGGTTCCATGTTCCTTTGCTGGGATGTCATAGGAAATATAATTCCAAGTAGCCTCTGGAGATATGTGATACACTCAACCCTGCATGCTTCTACCATAGACTTTTCATTGAGTGTTGTACTGTATACTTGTTAGGCCAGCACTCAAGAGGCCAATATAAAAGGGTTCCAAGTTCAAGGTTGGTTTGAAGCAAAACTAGTTGCAATAAAACAAAACAAAGGTAGCCAAAGCAAAAACAAGTATGCCACATAAACTTAAAAAGCCATATTTTCAAAGTGTAAATTTTATATTGTTTTGTGACTTTATTGCTTATAAAGAATCAAATGAGTGTCTTAGTATTTATTGATATTTTAAAGCTAAATTCCTCTTTAATTCTCATCCTCAATGAATACCTTTCTGTGCTCTCTGTTGCTGAAGGTGTTTATTGTTTGCAGTTACTCTATGAAACTAAGCATTCTGAACTCAATCTTCCAAGTTTTACAACTCCCAATCTTCTCTTTGACACTAAATAATTTTTCTAAGTTTCTAGTGTGGAGATTTTCTGTTAAACAACTTTAGTATTAAAAATTAAATTTTATTATGATCTTTATTGATTCTTTTGATAAAATAGCAATTATTTTCCAATCAAGACAGACCTGTTTCCAGTTTCTTATGACGGTCCAAACAAGTGAAAGCAACAACAAGTCTCTGCTGTAATTTAAATTTTCAGTTTGCAATTATCTGCACAATTTGTTGGGAACTTCCATCTATTCTATGGCAGTGACTTCCCCAATTGTCACGAGCCTGAGCATCATCTGTCAGAAGCAAACAGATGGAAGACTTTTCACTCGTTGCTCACAGTTTTCTATTTATTATTATAATAAGCACAGAATGCAAGAGATCTAAATGCAGCGCATCATGAAAATATTATCCTCTGTAAATACAATGATTTGGATTTGTTCCTATTCAGGGGATGTGCAGGAAATGCTTGAGGATATTGTACCCTGATTTCTCTCAGTCTGCAAGAGCTGAACCCCTCCCCCACTTATGGATTGATACAAGTAGTCAAATCACTCCCAAATCTTCAGGAAATGAAAGGCTAGATCACTAATCACCACATGCACACTTCACTTTAATATTTCATTCAGCTTTGATAGAAGATTATAATGGAAGATATTATGAAAGGGCACCACTACAATTGTACTCAGTGGGCCATGTGTAATATTTGAAAGTACATCATCTCTGTGGGTACTTTGCAAGTTGCAGTTGTTAGATGAAGAATAAATGTTAAACTAGATTCTTTTGGCCATCCAATCAAATACATTTATTATGTGCCCTCTGTGTGCAAAGAACTGCATTAAGCGCATAGTTTGGTCTCTGCCATTATTCTTAAACTATGCTCCTGGTGTGTGTTAAGCAGGGCCGAATGGGTCTTCCTAATAAAATAAAATGAAAGCATTTTCCACCAGCTTCTAGAAAATAGTTGAGTGCTAAGAATTTTATGTTTTATTTTTTTACTGCTCATTCTTCTTACAGGTTTTGTGCCTGTGACTGGTTGTTAATATTTGTAGTTCATAAAAGGAGCTATTAAATTATTTAAGCAGCTGGATAAAATTTATAATTTATTTGGGTTTAGTACATTTTAATTTTATGTTGTACTATCATCAAGGAAATGGGACTACCAATGTAACTTAAATTAAGATGTCCTGGAAATGACTTTATAGTTCCTTCAAGCTGCTAAAAATCAGCAATTTAGACAGTTGCCTGAAATATAAGTATCTAAAATATAATTCAGGTATTTTAAAAGAACTGATGCATCATTATAGGAAGTTAAAGTATGGGAATCCTCAGGAATCTTGATGTATTTCTTTTTCTTACATTATTCATTTTCTAAATGTTGGGCATAAATTGTGCTTAATATTCTTTAATGTCCATCACTTTCTAGAACTCCTACGTGTCATTTGTAGACATGTTCTACACATAAAAGGCAATAAACTTGCTTTGACTTTGTCAGACAACGTTGGCTCAGTATTTCAAAGGGACAGTAAACACTGATTGCACACTATGTGTCATATACTGTATTATATCCATGCCTCTTTAAGACCTCACAGTCTCCCTCTGCAAAGTGCTCTTTGTTAGCTCCTTTGTCAGAGGGGGAAATTGAGACACAGAGATGAAGGAAACTCAATCCTGTTTACACGGCCAAGTAACAATAGCCAGAGATTTCAAACTAGGCAGTTTGGCTACAGAATGTGGGTTCCTGGCCATTAGGCTAAACTAACATTATTATGAATATTATTATGATTAATTTGACTTATTGGCTCAGTACTGATGGGTTATTTAGCTGACCTTCCACTGACGTTACTACACTAAACTGATAGAAACAATGAAAAAATTACTGGCTCACATAATTAAAGGAATGACAGTCGCAGTTGTTCAGGAAAGGCTTGATTTATGGGTTCAATGATGTCACTAAGAACGCAGTTCCTTTTATTCTCTGTGCTCTGTTTCCCAAGATAGATGTCAGCAGAGACAGAGGGAAACTTTTCCTTGACACGCAGCAAGAAAACAAGACCCGAGGATCACTGTTCCTCACAGAAAACTCCAGAACCATTCTGAATGATTCAACTTAAGACTTGACTGCCAGGAATCAATAATTATAGTCAGAAGTGAATTCTTTGGTATTATGGCAGTTCAGTGAAATATCCTGTTGGACAATGCTGATCACACACTCTTCCATGAACCCACAAGTTCCATGATGGAATTGTGATAAAAGAGGAGATGGGCATTTCAAAGGCAACCTACCCAGGAAACAGAATATGAAACCTATGTTTATATTGAGTACACCAAATACTAGGTAACTACTACATGTATATGCAACCTTACATATTATCTAGGAATGCATTGTTCTCTCTACATATGTACTGTATCTATCAGTCATCCTTCCGGTTAGTGCATTTCCTTGAGAATTATTTGTTGAATGGACAAAGACACCATATAAAATGATTTTAGTGTTCAAGGTCATCACATTAGTAGTGTTAACTATTGAAAATATCAAAATTTATCCAAAGGATTTGCTACTGCTGGTGATTGTAGTATCTAATAAAATGGAGACAATAGCATTTCTCTTAAAGTTATTATTTTCAAATATTGCAAACTGATGTTATGTATATAGTTGTTACATGAATAATTTTCCCTGGTTTCTCTTTTTTTTGCATTTTCCCATCTTTTTTTGAAAGAAATAAGTACTTCTCAGAGACATAGAGCTCACAAAGACTATAGTTTGAGAAATTCCAATGGCAATGTTATAATGGTAGCTTGTGATATAAAGGAATGAAATTCTTATCCAAAGGAGATATACATGCTTCATGTTCTATGCTTAAAGAGAAACATCATAGGAAAAACCCACCTCCAGAGTCTCATGTCAAGGCTACACCATTTACAAAGTACAGTGGCAAACATACAGGTGGAAGAAGACAGAATAAAAAATAAGTGAATTCTTTGGAATTGCTGCAGTTCAGGGCATCCTAAACTAAAATCCTTGCTCACCTATGTCAATGCTAGGATATATCGAGATGCTAGACAGTCTTGTTGAACTCAGAAATTCTGAAAGAGAAATTGGTTTTGTACACTTATGTAGAAAGACTATTTTCCTTATGACTTGTGTTTTTATATCAAATCTGTTTTGGTGGTCTACCTGAATGAACTGTAGCATTTTATAGATTTATACAAGGTGCAATAGGAATGTTTGTTAATCATTGAATTTTGCTTGACCTTTCCCCAGATGTCCTAAGAATTGAAAGGTACAATGCACATCTGAAATCTGTAATATCCAGGTAGTCTATTTGATAAAATAATTGAGGACAAAAAGAAAATCACTTCAACTACTTATTTATAAATCCATAAGCTAAAAATCAGCTTGAAAGTTAGGGTTAATACCTTTACAGAATAACTGCACACATGATCAAGTTCCTATATATTGTACCTAGTTTTATATCCTGATAAGAGTTTATATTAGTATGATATATTTATTATGTTTAATAACTAACTGTTTTGTAAAAATATCCTTGGGTTTATTGCATAAATTTTAGTATTATAACTGTACCATATACACAGAATTAGCTTGAAACAGTGGGGAAAATTCTCAATGTACCCCACAGTGAGTTTTCCTTATTATTGACTCCTTGAATTAGCATGGTACATTTGTCAAAATTAATGAACCATCATAGATGCAGTGCCACCAAGTATAGTCCACATTCCACTCAACTTTCTTCCATTTTTCTCTAATGTACTGGTCCTATTTCAGAGGCCCAGCCAGGATATTTTATACATTTTGGCACCTTGTCTCCTCCACATCTACCCGATAATGAGTTTCTTAGACTATTCAGGTTATTAATTACCCCGACAGTTTTGGTGATTATTGGTCAAATGTTTTATAAGAAGATGTTATTCATTTGAGATTACTGTCTTCTTTCTTTTGGATAGACTGCTTCTTTGAGTTTAGGGGGATAATATTACAGAGATATTTCAATTCTTACCATATTAAGACAGAATTTAAACTAGTTCTTTTTCTGAATAAAAATCCTATATCATTATGAACTACTTGCTATGGACTTTCCTCATGCCACTTATTGTGGAAAAGGATTCCTGTCTATTGATTTAATATTATTATTACTATTGCTATTATTATTTAGTTTGATAATGTATTTTCAGCATTGCAACATTATTTTTCCTTTTATAGACCCCCTTCATCCAGTAAGACCCTGTGTAGGTTTCCCAGTGTGTCATTGCAGAGTGACTATAGTTGTGTTGCAAGGGATTAGCATAGGGTTGTATTTCTTTTTTCTCAGGTTCTTTAATGTCAAAAAAATTTCACTAAAACAGAAGTTTCGATGGATAGATAAAAGCTGAAAAAGAACAATGATTTGGATAAAAAAGACATATCAAGGTAATACAAAATGTGAGATTGTGGAAAATTTAAAGAATAACTGGATTAGGTACAGTTTTACACTAAGTGTAAACACACAATGCATTTGATTTGGGACAGGAATATCAACAGCTTCATGGAGGAGGAAACACCATACTAAAATCTTGAGTAACATGTAGGATATTCGAACACACAGTGTGAATAGAATCCCAGTTGACTGCTATGATTTCACTTTGTCCAGTACTCATTTCATATCTTAAACACTATTTATTTGTTAAATATCTAGCTGTCTTTTAGTGTATAATGGTCGGCCTCTGTGATCCTCCTCTCTTCATTCTCAATGGAGGATCTGAGCCTTCGGTAAGGTATCTTTGTGCTGAGACTAAACACTCTCTTGTTCACTTGGCTGGCATCTGAAAATCAGTATATAAAAATAACCCCTGCTAACCTTCTTCCCCCATGATATTCTGCTGTACTCAAAATTGGTGCCTAGCCCAAATGTCATCAGAGAGGCTTCAACCAATACAGAGACCTATGGGCAAACGTTAGCCTGCGCTCAGGGAATCCGGCTAAAGAGAGGGGGCAAGGATTGTAGGAGCCCGAGGTTTCAAGGACACCACAAGAAAATCCACAGAATCAACTAACCGGGGCATATACGGCCTCAGAGACTGAACGGAAAACCAATGAGCCTGCATAGGACTGACTGACCTAGGCACACTGCATGATTGTTAAAGTTGTGTAGCTTGGTCCTCTTAGTGGGACTCCTAACAGTGGGAGCAGGGGCTGGCTCTCTTTTTTTTTTTTCTTTTGTAATTTTTTTTTTATTAGTTCAAATTAGGAACAAGCTTGCTTCACACGTCAATCCCTCCTCCCTCTCCCTCTCCTCCCCCAACCTTACCGCCCTAACCTCCCTTCTGTCCCCCACCCCATCCACCATCCACTCCCCAGGCTGGGTAGGGCCCTCGATGGGGCTCCCCAAAGTCCACCACATCATCCTGGCCCGGGCCTAGGCCCTCACCCAAGTGTCCAGACTGAGACGAGGGATGGGCTCTCAAAGTCCCTTCTTACACCAGGGAAAAATACTAATCCATTACCAGGGGCTCCCTAGAGTGCAGAGGCCTCCTCATTGACATCCATGTTCAGGGGTCTGGATCAGTGCCCTGCTGGCCTCCCAGACAGCAGTCTGGGTTCCATATGCTCCCGCTTGTTCAGGGCAGCTGTTTCTATGGGTTTCACCGACCCCTTTGATCTTCCTTTCTCCCTTTCTGCAGCTAGGTTCCAGAGTTCAGTTCAGTGTATATCTGTGGGTGTCTGCCTCTGCTTCCATCAGCCACTGGATGAGGGCTGAAGGATGGCATAAAAAGTAGTCATCAGTCTCATCATAGGGGAAGAGCATTTAGGCTATCCTCTCTACCATTGCTTAGACTGTCAGTTCGTGTCATCCTTGTAGATCTCCTGAAATCTCCCTAGTGCCAGATATCTCCTTGGACCTATAATGGCTCCCTCTGATATGGTACCTCTCATCCTGCTCTCCTCTTACCTTCCTGAAACTCAACATTTCTGATCCTCCATTTCCTTCTCTCCCTTCCTCTTCTCCTCCTCTCATTCTGGCAGCTCCCTCTCCCGTACCCTCATGCTCCCAGTTAGCTCAGGAGATCCTGGCCCTTCCCATTCCTGGGATCCATGCATTTTCCCCTTAAAGTCCTGCTTGTTTCCTAGTTTCTTTGGTGAAGAGGACTGGAGGCTGGTAATCCTTTGCTCTATGTCTAAATTTCATACATGAGTGAGTACATACCATGTTTGTATTTTTGTGACTGGGTTATCTCACTCAGGATGGTTTCTTCTAGTTCCATCCATTTGCCTGCGATTTTCAAGATTCCATTGCTTTTTTTCTGCTGAGTAGTACTCCATTGTATAAATGTACCACATTTTCTCTATCCATTCTTCAGTTGAGGGGCATATAGGTTTGTACCAGGTTCTGGCTATTACAAACAATGCTACTATGAACAAGGTTGAACATATGTCCTTGTTGTATGGATGTGCATTATTAGGGTATATGCCAAAGAGAGGAATTGCTGGATCTTGAGGAAGACTGATTCCCATTTTTCTGAGCAACCGCCATACTGATTTCCAAAGTTGTCTTACAGGTTTGCACTCCCAGCAGCAATGGAGGAGTGTTCCTTTTTCTCCACATCCTCTCCAGCATAGATTGTCATTGGTGTTTTTGATTTTAGCCATTCTGGCAGGTGTAAGATTGTATCTCAGAGTTGTTTTGAGTTGCATTTCTCTGATGGCCAAGGATTTTGAGCACTTTCTTAAGTGTCTTTCAGCCATTTTAGATTCCTCTGTTGAGATTACTCTATTTAGTTCTGTACCCCACTTTTTAATTTCATTGCTTGGTGTTTTGGTGGCTAGCTTCTTGAGTTCATTTTATATTTTGAAAATCAGCCCTCTGTCAGATGTAGGGTTGGTGAAAATTTTTTCCCATTCTGTGGGCTGTCATTTTGTCTTATTAGCTGTATCCTTTGCCTTACACAAGCTTCTCAGTTTCAAGAGGTCCCATTCAGATAGATCTCAATGACTGGTGTAATGTTCAGGAAGCGGTCTCATGTGCCTATTCATTCAAGGGTATCTTCCATTTTCTCTTGTAGAAGATTCAGTGTGGCTGGATTTACGGTGAGATCTTTGATCCATTTGCACTTAAGTTTTATGAAGGTGACAGATATGGGTCTATCTGCAATCTTCTGCATGTCCCAATCCAGTTGTGCCAGCACCATTTGTTGAAGATGCTGTCTTTTTTCCATTGTATAGATTTACCATCTTTGTCAAAAATAAGGTGTTCGTAAATGTGTGCGTTAATATCAGGGTTTTCAATTTGATTCCATTGGTCTATCTGTCTATTTTTGTGCCAATATCAAGCTGTTTTCAGAACTATGGCTCTATAATAGAGCTTGAAGTCAGGGATGGTGATGCCTCCAGAAGACCCATTATTGTACAGAGTTGTTTTGGCTATCCTGGGTTTTTTGTTTTTTCCATATAAATTTGAGTATTTTTTTTTCAAGGTCTGTGAAGAACTGTGCTGGGATTTTGATGGGGATTGCATTTAATCTGTAGATTACTTTTGGCAAGATTGGCATTTTTACTATGCTGATTCCACTTATCCAAGAGCATGGGGGATCTTTCTATTTTCTGGTATCTTCTTTAATTTCTTTCTTTAAAGACTCAAAGTTTTACTGTACAGGTCTTTCACTTTTCTGGTTAGAGTTACCCCAAGATATTCTATGTTGCTTATGGATATTGTGAAGGGTGATGTTTCTCATTGCATTTATCATCTGTATATAGTAGGGCTATTGATTTTCTTGAGTTAATTTTGTATCCTGCTACTTTCCTGAAGGTGTTTATCAGCTGTAGGAGTTCCAAGGTAGAGTTTTTCTGGTCATTTATGCAGACTATCCTATCATCTGCAAATACTGAAAGTTTGACATCTTCCTTTTCAATTTGTATCCCTTTGATCTCCTTCTCCTGTCTTATTGCTCTAGCTAGAACTTTAAGTACAATATTGAAGAGCCATGGAGAGAGTTGGCAGCCTTGTGTTGTTCCTGATGTTAGAGGAATTGCTTTTTCAGCATCTAGTGAGATGATCATGTTGTTTTTCTTTTTCACTTTGTTTATATTGTGGATTACATTGATGGATTTTCATATGTTGAACCATCCTTGCATCCCTGGGATGATGCCTACTTGATCATAGTGGATGATTTTTCTGATTTGTTGTTGAATTCCATTCGCCAATATTTTGTTGAGTATTTTTGCATTGATGTTCATGAGGGATATTGGTCTGTAGTTCTCTTTTTTAGTTATATCTTTGTGTGGCTTGGGTATCAAAGTGATTGTAGCCTTGTAAAAAGAGTTTGGCAACATCCTTTCTGCTTCTATTTTGTGGAAAAAGTTGAGGAGTACTGCTATTAGCTCTTGTTTGAACTTCTAGTAGAATTCTGCAGTGAAGTCATCTAGCCCTGAGCTTTTTTTGGTTGGGAGGCTTTTGATGACTGCTTCTATTTCATTGGGGGTTATAGGTTGATTTAAACTGCTTATCTGCTCTTGGCTTAATTTTGGTAAGTGATATCTATCCAGAAAATTGTCTATTTCCTTTAGATTTTTGAATTTTGTGGAGTAGAGGTTTTCAAAGTATGACCTAATGATTCTCTGGATTTTCTCAGTGTCTGTTGTTATATCCCCCTTTTTTGTTTCTGATTTTGTTAATTAGTGTGCTCTCTCTGCCTTTTGTTTAGTTTAGATAGAAGTTTGTCTATCTTGTTGATCTCCTCAAAGAACCAACTTTTTTTTCATTGATTCTTAGTAACGTTTCCTAGTTTCTACTATATTGATTTCAGCCTTCAGTTTGATTATTTCCTGGCATCTGCTCCTCCCTCCATGCTGAGTTTGCTTCTTTTTGCTCTGAAGCTTTCAGTTGTTCTGTCAATTCTCTAGTGTGAATATTCTCCAGTTTCTTCATGTGGGCATTTAGTTCTATGAAATTTCCCCTTAGCACTGCTTTCAGAGTGTCCCATAAGTTGCAGTATGTTGTGTCTACAGTCTAGTAAATTCTAGGAAGTCTTTAATTTCATTTTTTATTTCTTCCTCAACCCAGGAATGGGGCAATTGGGTGTTATTCAATTTCCACGACTTTGTAGGTTTTCTGAAATTTGTATTGCTGTTGAATTCTAACTTTAAAATATGGTGATCTGATAAGATACAGGGGGTTATTTCAATCCTTTTGTATCTGTGGAGGTTTGCTTTGTTGCCAACTATGTGGTCAATTTTTGAGAATGTTCCATGTGGCGCTGAGAAGAAGGTATATTCTTCTGTGTTTGGATGGAATGTTCTATAGATATCTGTTAAAACCAGGTCATAAATTCTGTTAGATACTTTGTTTCTTTTTTAAGTTTCTGCCTGGTGGCCCTGTCTAGTGGTGAAAGCAGGGTGTTGAAGTCTCCTACTATAAGTGTGTGTGGTTTTATGTGTGGTTTGAGCTTTAGCAATGTTTCTTTTACAAATGTGGGTGCCTTTGTATTTTGGTCATAGATGTTCAGGATTGAGAGTTCATCTTAATGGACTTTTCCTGTGATTAGTATGAAATACCCTTCTTCATCTCTTGATTGATTTTAGTTTGAAGTCTAATTTGTTAGATATTAGGATTGGTACACCAGCTTGTTTCTTGGGCCCATATGATTGGAAAATCATTTCCCAACCCTTTACTCTGAGGTAACTCCTGTCTTTGAAGTTGAGGTGTGTTTCTTGTCAATTGGATTGAATATTGCCTATGTTTTTTGAGTGTAGTTATCTTAGTTGGGTTGGCTTTTTCTTTCTGGAACTTTCTGTAGTACTGGATTTGTGGATATGTATTGTGTAAGTCTGGTTTTGTCATGGAATATCTTGTTTTCTCCATCTAAAGTGATTGAAAATTTTGCTGGGTACATTAGTCTGGGTTGGCATCCCTGCTCCCTTAGTTTTTGTAGGATATCTATCAAGGACCTTCTGCCTTTCAAAGTTTCCTTTGAGAATTCGGGAGTGATTCTGATAGGTCTGCCATTATATGTTACTTGGCCTTTTTCCTTTGTTGCTCTTAATATTTTCTCTTTCTTCTGTTGGTTTGTTGTTCTGGTTATTATGTGTCTAGGGGACTTCTTTTTGTGGTCCAGTCTGTTTGGTGTTCTGTTAGCTTCTTGTACTTTCATAGGCTTATCCTTCTGTAGGTTGAGGAAGTTTTCTATGATTTTGTTGAATATGTTTTCTGTACTTTTGAGCTGTATTTCTACACCTTCTTCTATACCCATTATTCTTAGGTTCAGCCTTTTCACATTGTCCCATATTTCCTAGATATTTTGTGTTAGGGATTTGTTGGACTTGAAATTTTCTTTGGTTGATCACTGTATATCCTCTATAGAGTTTCAACAACTGAGATTCTCTCTTCTATATCTTGAATTCTATTGGTTATACTCCTATCTTTAGTTCCAGATCGTTTATGCAGCCTTTCTATTTCCAGCATCGACTCATTTTGTGTTTTCCTTATTGTGTCTATTTCAGCTTTTATGCCTTGAGCTGTTTTGAGTGCTTCCTTCACTTGTTTGGTTGTTTTTCCTTGGCTTTCTTTAGATTATTTAAGAAATTTGTTTATTTCTTGAATTTTTTGGTTTGTCTTTTTCTCCACTTCATGTAAGTTTTTGCTTGTTTTTTCTTCTATTTCTTTAAGGGATTTTCTTGTTTCCTCTTTAAAGGTCTCTATCATCTTCCTAAGATAATTTTTGAGGTCCATCTCTTCTTCATCTTCTGTGTTGGGCTTTTCAGATCTTGCTGGTGTGGAGTCCCTTGATTCTGGTGGTGTCATACTGGTCTTTCTGTTGTTGAGTGTGTTCTTATTCAGTCTTCTTCCCATGTCTTCTTCCAGTGGGTGCAGGTGGGGTCTCTCTATCTCCATTTGTCACCCGGTGGTGTGTGTTGGCCAAGACTTCAATGTCTGCAACTCTGGATTGTCATGCCTCTTCTGGTAGTCTCCTCACTCAGTCAGGCTCTGGCCTGAGACAAAAACGGGAAGGAAGAGTGAGGTGTTTCCAGACTCAGGGGTCTCCTCCCTGCCTGGGCGGGTCCACTCTAAGCATGAACAGGCTAGAGAGATCCTGGGTGAATGGGAAGTTGGGTAGGAATAGGACAGGAGCAGACAGTACAGTCACCATGGCAGGGGGCAGGCAGGCCCTGTCTCTGACTCTTTTACTGGCTTTTGGGATCCTACTTATACCGGGTCACCTTGCCCAGCTTTAATACAAGGTGAGGTGCTTAGGCTTACAGCAACTTGATATGCTGTTGATATTTAGGGGATACCTGCCCTTTCCTGGACACAAATGAAAAAGAATGGATTGAGGGGTGTGAACAGATTGGCCCTGAGGGACAGAGAGTGAGAGAAGAAGATCGAGGGGAAACTGGGGCTGGGATGTAAAATTTAAAAAAAGAAAACCTGTTCATTTTATTATATATATGAATTCAAATCACTTGCTCTGTTTTTCAGTGTTGTGAATAGACCCAAGACTTTAAATTGAGTGGTGTTTCTATATCTGAGCTATGCCCAGCCTCTGCTTTTATGAGAAACAGCATTTCCTGCAGCTCTGGATGGATTCTTAGTCACAATACTCCTGAATATGCCTCACAAATGTTAGCTAGGGTTGAAGGCATGAACACATGAATGACCAAAATTGACAACTACTTAATTTTGACTAAACCATTTCTGGATTTGAATGCACATAACGCTGCAAACTGCCTGGCAAACTTTAGGCACATTGCCTACACTAAAACTGACTGTTTCGTATTCTAAGGCAGACAGCAGATTTATTGACTTTAAGAGAAATTATAAAAATTGAATGACATAATGGCTATTCATGTTTGTCAACTTGATTATATCTGGAATGAACCATAATCCAAATATGGAGGGCACACTTGTGATCTGGCTCTTGAAGCAAGAAGACAATATGCCTTTGACAATACGCCTTTGGATCTTAATGGTGGATGACACATGCCTTTAATGCAGATGTTGAGGATGGAAGATAGACCTTTAATCTGGGCCACATCTTCTGTTGGATGTGTTTATAAGGACAATGGAAGAAGAAAGGGTGAATATTCACCTACTTTCCCTGGCATTGTTTTGACTGCTGGGACACCTTCATGGGACTGAGAAGCCACTTCATTATTGGGCTTTCCATTCACAACTAGCCATTGTTGGACTGCAGCCTGTAAACCATTTGAATAAATCCATATATATGAGAGAGAGAGAGAGTGTGTGTAAGATCCATTACATAAGTTCTGTGACTCTAGAGACCCCTAATAATACAATTACCTCTTTGACTACTAAGGATCCTAATCTACCTATTACAGCCAACGAAACTCTTTAATACTATTTTGATCAATGCTGTCAATGCTGTGGTCTATTTTCCTCCCTTTCTGACATAGTCTATTATACCTCTTTTTTTAGCACTTCCTTAGTCCCAGCCTTCTTTCTTGAGTTTCAATACTTTCCTGTTTGATTTAGTGTTTATTTCATTATATAACGTTCCTTATTACTCAGCACCTTTTCTACAGTAACATTCCTAATAGATAAAGATGGGTTTTCTCTTCTGCTTTAATCAAGGTTTCTGCATTATATATTGGAACGGGAATCCCTTAGCACTCCCTGGACTCTGCTGTAAACTCCTGGATTATCCCTATATAAATTTCCCCCTGTACTCAGCCTAATTTTCTCCAAACTCTCTTTCTCATGCTACTGTTTCATTCCTAACATCCTATATTCTTTTGATGTCTTCTAGGACTCTCTGTATATGATGTCTTCTTTACCCATGCCTCAACAGGGGAGCATGTACTCATGCATTAAAATGTTACTTTTAAAAGATTTTCAAGTCAGGCTTGACAACTTCTGAGTTCCCATTGCAAACTTCACAAATTCATCTCCTAACACCTTAGCCCCCTCTTGCATTTACTTATGTTTGCATCCCTTCCACCAAATACACTGAGTGTAGATAGAGTTTTCCTGTCCCAACTGCCCACTCCCAAAAATCCACTCAGAGTCTTAATATTAATTGTAAGTGCTAACTCTTAACATTTTAAAATCACCCCACATTTCTTATCTATGCTTAGCCATGTGGCTTGGTACCTTTTTCTCAGTGTGGTATGTCCATCTCACTTCTCTCTGTATCTGTTGGTGACTTCCCAGCTCTGCCCTTCTTTCTCCCAGCATTCTCAGTTTGACTCTTCCACCTAACCTTATCCTGCTCAGCTATTGGCCAGTCAGCTTGTCTCTGAAACCAGTCACATTGACACATATCCACACAGGGTAAAGTAATATTCCACACTTGAAAGAACTGGCCTAGCATTTATGTTTTAATTTATTCTTAGACCCTAGTTATTTGGTAAGGACCTGCATGGGTTGGTTAGCAATTCAGTAATCACATAATGATATTTATTTCCTCACATTTTGTTTCATTTGTATAATTATGTGAGCTCTTATTTATTATCAAAACTCAGTGCTTTGCAGGTGAGAAGAGCATTGTCAGAGATCTAGAATAATCTTAATTATCTATGTGCTAGGTGCTCTATCCTGGTGATGTCTGACACTGTCATCAGTACCAGCTCCTTGGAATTCAATGATACGTAAGTCTTCATTGTATTGAGCTTTTTTTTTTTTTCTTAAGATTTGCTCTATTTTCAACAAGGTTCCCTTGTCAAAATTGTTCTGCCTATGTTCATGATTACTTCATACTGCAGTCATGTGTTCTGGAAAGAAAATTTTATGGCTATTTTTCTCTATGCAGATCTCAAAACCAAGATTAAATTTGGTGGAGGAATCCAGCAATGATGCCTTGTATCTTCCTAATTCAGCCTGTCACCAGGTACACGGCAATACAATTACCCATTTATTAAGAAATAAAATGAAGATAGCAAAGCATTTAATCTTAATTGCCTCTGATGTTCACCATATTGTCACTTTTCACTGGCTCTCTGTGACTGCCCAGGTAAAATTTCCCTTTCATGCAAACAACAGAACTAAATTGAATTACATAAAAGTAGCTACACACTGACTCCCAGCAGTATGTTTTGACAAAACATTTTGTCTCCTTAAATGATTTCAGATGCTATAGTCAAAAAGCCTTGACTGTAAATAATGGGTTCATAAAACCTATCTTTACCTGACAGTAATGCTGTGCAAATATCTGCACTTCTAGTTCACCTTCTCCACTTGTTTACATCAGGATTTTAATGGAGTGACTGTCACAGAACAACAGCTAAAGGCCACTGCTTGATAAGTTGCTATAAAAACACAGTGTTCAAAATGAGAATTTCCTTCTTAAAATCAGCCATCATAAAGGTGATGGTGGTGGTGGTTAGAAAAAATAAAAAACACTGAAGAACCAGGTTTTCTTGAAGGACTTCAAGAAAATTCTTAGGGTTAAGTAACATTCTGAACAGCAATGACTTTCAGATTCTGAGTCTGAGAGTTGCTAATGCAACCCAGCAAAAGTGTCTCACATATACAATAACATTACATAGACTGAGTAAGTGGTATTTAGTAATATGTGTGTATGAATAAGCATATATATATATATGTATTTAACAACAATTATTTAAAAAGAAGGCTTTGAATTTGAAAGAGCAAGGAGAAGTAATGGGAGAGTTTGTAGAGAGGGGGAAAATGATATGATTATATTATAATCGCAAAATCTAAAAGCAATAATTAAAAACTAAAGTATCTCTGAAATTTTGGTAGAGACTTTTAAAAATGTACCTCATATGGTCTGTCCTAAGTAGACATCTTCCTTAACTAAGGATATCATGTGTTCTGTAAAACTATAGCCTGGTTGTCTGAATTCAGCTCTACTTTATTTAATTCTGTCAAAATCATGAAATACTTTCTCTGTTAAACTGTAAATTTTTACTTTTTATATATTTACACATGTTTTACAGTATGTAAGTAAATTAACTGAATATCTGTGGTTAGTTTGTATTTTGCTTATTTGCTCTCAAATCTCCCTAGAAGCAAACAGGACTATGATAAAATTTACATATTTTTTGTATATGTGTTGTGAGGTGTGGGACTCTAGATGGATTGCTTTATATCAGATGATGAAGGAATTATTTATGAAGAATGTGAAAACTATTTCTCAAAATTACCTTCTGTCATTTTACTAAAATACCATTTTGTTACAAGCTGTAATAGTGTGGACTACTAAACAAATGATTTGGTGACTTCTCTGAGTTTCTTTCTTTCTTTCTTTGTGTCCTGTTTAGACATTGAGTCTTACTTCTCATTGGGAACCTTTTTTCTGTGTTTGATGGTTTCTTCTACAATTTCTGAAACTTCCTCTAACAACACATTTTCAAATCCTGTTTAACAAGGTGAATTCCACACCTGCTTTAGTTTGGCTTCACAGTTCTGTGAAATGCACAGCAACACTGTTACCATTACCTATTTCTTAAGAACTTAAAATTAACTTCATTTAAAATAGCAGGGTACCATATTTACTATCAAGATGAGACTCTGAAAATGCCCAATAGATAGCTCAGATGTTCATGTATTTTGTCAAGTTTCAATATTCTGATTCTGCTTTACTCTCTGCCTTCAAAATGATTGTACTAACTGATAATCTTTTCAATCTTTTTCTTATTCAATACAACTCCTTTTCCCCCCAAAAGAAATTTGTGTCTTTGTAAGATCTCCCAGGATAGTACCAAATGTGACTTGATTGATTCTAATGACATAATCTCCTTGGCAAACTCCTTCTACAATGTTAGAGAACTTTTCTAGAGTAACATTTTTTAGATTATTTTAATTCTCTTTTATTCTGAATAGATTAAATTCTCTGTCTTGTCTCTAGCTCATTTTATTTCATCAGAGTATATAATTTGAAAATGGGAAGGAAATTAGATTCTGTTCTGCAATGAGATGATATTTCAGAAACCTGTGTATCCCTTGTGATATTAAGGACTCTGTTAAAGAAGGAAGGACCACACTTTTTCAGCAGTCTATTTTATACCATCACCTCATGGATGTGTTCCAAGTCTATATGGCTGTCACAAAACCACTCATGAAAATGTCTTTGAGTCAGCATGTGTAAGCCCTTGAGTCCCAAGGTTGAAGCAGCAGAAATGGTGGAGCCCAGAAACTACTTCACCACTTGAAATATACCATTTCTTCAATGCAAAGGAAACTTCAGAAAATATTGAATTCAACCTCAAAGGGATGCTTGTTTGCCCTCTTGCTCAACAGAAATGTCACAGCAATTCCTGCCCCTAAGCTCTTTCTGAGAGGGCAAGGGCCACAGAGGGATACAGCCAATGCATATCTGGGGTATGATTTATTGAACAGGGGGGGCTAAATTTTGTCTCCAGTACTCATTCACAGGGAAAACCCAGGAGGGGTATTAAGTAAATAGAAGAACCCAGTTGATTAACCTACCCATTTTCCTCTGATGTTATAATAGAGATATCAAATAGTCATTCTCTGTATAACCCCTAGATAAAAGACAAAACAAAATTCTCCTCTCTTCTCTCCATCTGTTTTCAAGAGCAAGATCTCATTCCCGTATCTCTTGCTTCTGTTTAGTTCAGGCCAGTTGATCACATAGAAACAAGTCAATCAGGACTATGAGATTGCACATGATCAAAAATGGACCTTAACATGTCTTGGGCTTTAAACAATTAACATCATTTTTTTATCTACAGAATTGCTATCTGTAAAATGGGATAGCTATATTATTCATAGACTAGATTTAGGAATATTATACTGACTCATAAAATGGATTGTTGGCAACACATTATATCAATAATTGTTAAATATTGATACTAAATTTACCTAAAATGTGGCTTGCAAATATGTATGGTGAAGAATGGTAGGTTAATGTTTCTCAGAAATACATCATACACACACACACACACACACACACACACATACGTGTGTGCACATAAGAAATTTAATTGTATGGCTGCAATATAGCTCAGTGATAAAGTATTTGCCTGATATGCTGAAGTCCCAAGTACAACTGTAAATAAACAAATAGTAAATTTATATTTACTGGGTTGTAACCTACACACATAAAAATGAATCATATGTATTAAATTTGGATTTCCATGGAATAATCGTGTCCTTGCAACTAATCACCCTAGTCTACAGATAGCCTGTAAATGAGAGCCCTCTTTTTTATGGTCATTAGTCCCTTAGTGAAAAATTCTATCCTGTTACTAACCACCACTAACAATTAGTTTGTCTATTTTATAATTACATAAGAATAGAATTTGTATCTGGCACATAAGATTAAACAGTACAACTAAGTTTTCACTAAATATCATTTCTCATTATAAGAAAAACACTGTATGTTGTTTGTTCATTGTAAGAGTGACAGGACTTTGGGTTGTTTTCTGTGTGGCTTCTTTGTACAAAAGAATCTGTGAACATTCTGTATATTCATTTGGCACCCATAGACGTGCCTTTCCACTGCATATGAACCCAGGAATAGGATTTCTGGATTGTACTTTATATTAAACTGCTTAGTACTAAAACATGCTTTTAAACAACGTAGGCATTGTGGGGTTGCATTTGCTTGTAACGCTAACTACTGGAGAGCATGGAGAAAGTAGATCATGACTTCATTGTTAACCTGAGAAAGAACCTATCTTAGAAAAATTGACATGGTTAACCTATACATACACATATATGGTATATGTAAATGATAGTATATGTGAGTGTGTTGGACTATGATTCAGGAATAAAAATAAAAAAATCTTGCCATTCATGACAACATAATTGGACATATAATTTATTAATCTAAACAGAGCAAACCAGTGAACATAAGTCTTGTATTCTGTGATGTCACTTATGTGCAGAAATTTTAAAAGAAAACTCATAGAAAGTAGAGAGCTGTGTTTTCTGGGCTTGGGATGAAACACATTGTTAGGAGGGTAAACCAGTCTAAGAGGACAGGAATTACTGCTGGTTATCCTATGTCCAGCATGTGGACTGCAGTTAAAACTGTATCCAGCCTAGCGACAGTAGCACATGGCTTTAATCTCAGCACTTGGAAGGCACTGACAGGCAGATATTAGTAAGTTTGAGTGAGTTCCAAGACAGTCAGGGCTACACAGAGAAACCCTGACTTGAAAAACAAAAACAAAACAAAACAACAAAAATGTATTGAATATTTGAAATTGTGTAAGTAAATTTTAAGTTTCCTGATTATACTCACACACCTTTGCTCACATGATGTGAGGTGATGACATTAATTAACTTCATTGACATAATCATTATATCAATTATTGTGGTAATATATTTTACAATGTGTATGTGTGTGTGTATGTGTGTATCAAATGTTTGATCTGCATGCCTTAAATATCCGTAGGTTTTTAAAAAATAAGTTATATCTCAATGCCAGCAGCATTGTAACAAATATTAAGACTCTATGTGTTATTTGGGTGTCCTAACATGGCGACAGAACTCAGGTGGCTGGCAGAAAGAATTATCATCTACAAATAGTGTCAGGATGTGATTTTACGAACTTCCACATAAAACTTCATAAAAGCTTTAAAAGGGAATTTAGAAGCAAAGGAACAGAGGCAAGCATGACTTCTTGGTAGCAGCATTTTCTCAGATGGGCTCCGTTTTGCCAGAGACAAGCAGAAACTCAAGCAACTCCTTTAAGAGAGGTTTCCTGACTCAGCATAAGTGGCAAAAACCCCAGGGCTCTTTGTAACAATTCAATGGTGTGTATAAGCAGCTGGCTCTCCAAGCCGGCATCCTGCTGTTTGATGGCAACATAGACCAAGGCAGTGAACACAGTTGTCAGTGCTGGCAATAAACGTACTCCTGCCATTTTGGAAAGACAGTGATGAAAACAGTCATGACTTTAATTTAAGCAGTGTTGTTTGTCAGATAAAAGGTTGGGTGGACAGAAAAAGGTAAAGATTTGCAGTAAAGACAGATTCAGATAAAGAAAAGCCTCTAAAGGTTAACAGTATGTTTAAAAAATATACATAGGCTTGTGAAAGAAAAGGAAACAAGATGAAGTGTTTAAAAAAAAAGAGGAAGAAAACAGAAAAGCCTGACATTGGCTATACATGCCTTTAGTCCCAGCACTCAGGAGGCAGAGGCAGGCATGTTTCTTTGAGTTCCAGCACAGCCTGGTCTACAGAGCAAGTGGTACGATAGGCTCCAAAGCTACACAGAGAAAACCTGTCTTACAAAAGGAAAAAAATAAAAGTAAAAGAAATAGAGTAATTTAAAAGCCACCTAAAGATGGAAAATACAGAGTCTGGATACTATATAATACATTGTAGTCTTCAAATTGTTTGATTGCAGAGGAAAGAGCTACAGCTTATAAATACATTTGAATATATGTGCTGCTAAATTATTCCAACTTACATATTTTAAAAATGCTTTGACTTCTAAAGTTAAATATAAGGACAGGGTTTCCTGTCTCAGAATGGTTTCTTCTAGTTCCATCCATGGGCCTGTGAATTTCAAAATTCCATTGTTTTTCTGCTCCATTGTGAAAATGAATCACATTTTCTCTATCCATTCTTCAGTTGAGGGGCATCTAGGTTGTTTCCAGGTTCTGGTTATTACACAAAATGCTGCTATGAACATAGTTGAACAGAGGTTCTTGTTTATGAATGTGCTTCTTTTGCTTATATGCCTAAGAGTGTAATTGCTGGATCTTGTGGTAGACAAGATGGGTAAATGGTAGATTCCCATTTTCCTGAGGAATCACCATACAGATTTCCAAAGTGGCTGTATGAGTTGGCACTCCCACCAGCAGTGGAAGAGTGTTCCCCTTTCTGCACATGCTCTCCAGCATAAACTGTCATTGGTGTTTTTGATTTTGGCCATTCTGACAGGAGTGAGATGGTTTCTCAAAGTTGTTTTGATTTGAATTTCCCTGATGGCTAAGACACTTTCTTATGTGTCTTTCAGCCATTTTAAATTCCTCTATTGATAATTGTTTATTTAGTTCTATATCCCAATTTTTAATTCAATTATTTGGTGTTTTGGAGACTAGCTTCTTCAGTTCTTTGTATATTTTGGAGATCAGCCCTCTGCTCATGTGAGGTTGGTGAATGACTCTTCCCATTTTGTGGGCTGCCGTTTTGTCTAGTCGACTGTATCATTTGCCTTACAGAAGCTTCTCATTTTCAGGAGGTCACATTTATTAATTGTTGATCTCAGTGTCTGAGCTACTGGTATAATGTTCAGGAAGCAGTCTCTTGTAACAATTCTTTCAAGGGTACTTCCCAACTACTCGTCTAATAAGTTCAGTGTGGCTGGATTCATGTTGAGGTCCTTGATCCATTTGGACTTAAGTTTTGTGCATCGTGATAGACATGGATCTATCTGCAGTCTTCTACATATCCCATCCAGTTATGCCAGCATCATATGTTGAAGATGCTTTCTATATTCCTTTGTATAGTTTTAGCTTCTTTGTCAAAAATTAGGTGTTCCTAGTTTTGTGGGTTAATATCAGGGTTTTCAACTCAATTCCATTGGCCTATCTGTCCATTTTTGTGCCAAAACCAAGCTGTTTTCAAGACTATAGCTCTACAATAGAGCTTGAAGTCAGGGATGGTGATTCCTCCGGAGTTCCTTTATTGTACAGGGTTGTTTTAGCTATTCTCAGTCTTTGGTTTTCCATATAAAGTTGAGAATGATTCTTTTAATGTCTGTGAAGAATTGTGCTGGGATTTTGAAGGGGATTGCATTGAATATGTAGATTGCTTTTGGCAAGATTGCCATTTTTACTATGTTGATCTTACCTATCTAAGCACATGGGAGATCTTTCCATTTTCGGGTGCATTCTTTAATTTTCTTCTTTAAAAGACTCAAAGTTCTTATGATACAGGTCTTACACTTTTTTGGTTGGTGTTATCCCAAGGTATTTTATGTTGCTTGTGGCAATTGTAAAGGGTATGGTTTCTCTGATTACTTTCTCAGCACATTTATTATCTATATGTAGTAGGGGTACTGATTTTTTTTTTTTAGTTAATCCTGTATCCTGCCACTTTTCTGAAGATGTTCATCAGCTGTAGGAGTTCCCTGGTAGAGTTTTTCGGGTCACTTATGCAGACTATCATCTGCAAATAATGGAAGTTTGACTTCATCCTTTCCAATTTGTATCCCCTTGATCTCCTTTTGTTGTCTTATTGCTCTAGTTAGAACTTCAAGTACAATACTGAAGAGGTATGGAGAGAATGGGTAGCCTTGTCTTGTTCCTGATTTTAGGGGAACACTGTTGAGTTTTTCTCCATTTTCTTTTATGTTGGCTGTTGGTTTACTGTATATTGCCTTTATCATGAATGGGTGCTGGATTTTGTCAAAGGCTTTTTTGGCGTCTAGTGAAATGATCCTGTGGTTTTTCTTCCTCATTCTGTTTATATGGTGGATTACATTGATGGATTTTTGTATGTTGACCTATCCATGCATCCCTGACATGAAGCCTACTTGAACATGGTGGATGATTTCTCTGATGTGTTCTTGGAATTGATTTGCCAGTATTTTATTGAGTATTTTTGCATCAATGTTCATAAGGCATATTGGTCTTTAATTCTCTTTCTTAGTTCTTTCTTTGTGTGGCTTAGGTACCAAGATTATTGAAGCCTTGTAAAAAGAGTTTGTCAAAGACCATTCTGCTTCTATCATGTGGAATACTTTGAGGAGAATTGGTAGTAGCTTCCTTGAATTTCTGGTAGAATTCTGCAGTGAAGCCATCTGGCCCTGGGCTTTTTTTTGATTGGTAGATTTTTGTTGACTACTTCTATTTCATTAGGGGTTATACCTCTATTTTCATTGCTTATATGACATAGATTTAATCTTGGTAAGTGAAATCTATCCAGAAAATTGTCCATTACCTTTATATTTTCAAATTTTGAAGAATACAGATTTCCAAAGTATAACCTGATGATTCTCTGGATTTCCTCAGGGTCTGTTGTTATGTCCCCCTCTTCATTTCTGATTTTATTAATTTACATGTTTACTCTCTGCTGTTTGATAAGTGTGGATAAAGGTTTGCCTATCTTGCTGATTTTCTCAAAGAACCAACTCTTTGTTATATTATTCTTTGTATTGTTTTCCTAGTTTCTATGTAATTGATTTCAGCCCTTAATTTGACTATTTCCTGGCTTCTACTCCTCAGGGCTTCATTGGCTTCTTTGTGTTCTAGAGCTTTCATTGTTCTGTCAATTCTCCGGTGTGATTATTCCCCAATTTCCTTCATGTGGGCATGTAGAGGGTATTTACTCACTCATATATGCATTTTAGACATAGAGCAAAGAATTACCAGCCCACAATCCACACTGCCAGAGAAGCTAAAAAACAAGGAGGAGTCTGAGAGAGACATACATGGTCCTCTGGAGAAGGGGAAAGGGTCAAGATCTCCTGAGCTAATTGGGAGCATGAAGGGAGGGGAGAGGGAACTAGGAGAATGAGAAGGGGAGAAAAGGAGCAGTGATGATGACATGAGGGAGCAGGAAGTTTGAGTTTCGGGAAGAATAGAGGAGAGCAGGATAAGAGATACCATAATACAGGGAGCCATTATAGGTTTAAAGAGTAATTGGCTGCTATGGAAATATCTGTAGATCTACAACAATGACACCATCTAACAATCTAAGCAACAGAGGAGAGGCTACTTTAAATGCCCTGCCCTAATAATGAGACTGATATCTGACTCATGTGCCATCTATAGCCTTCACCCAGAAGCTAGTGGTAGTGGAAGAAGACACCCACAGGTAAATACTGAACTGAAATGGAATCCAGTTGCAGAGAAGGATGAATGATGAGCAAAGGGGTCAAGACCAGGCTGGTGAAACCCACAGAAACAGCTGACCTGAATAAGGGAGAGCTCTTTGTCATCAGACTGATAGCTGGGAAACCAGCATTGGACTGCTCCAGACCCCATGAATGTGGATGTCAGTGAGGAGACCTAGGAAATAAATGGGACCTTTTGTAGTAGATCCGTACTTATCCCTAGTATAGGAATGGACTTTGGGAGGCCATTCCACATAGAAGGATACTCCCTGAGCCTAGACACAAAATGGTGGGCCTAGGCCTATCCCAAAGGATGTGACAGACTCTGAAGACCCCCTATGGAAGGTGTCACTCTCCAGGGCAGCAGAAAGGGTATGAGATAATTAGGGAATTATTTGGGGACTTCAGGGGAGGAGAAGAGGCAGAGGGAACTGGGATTGACATGTAAATTAATCTTGTTTCTAATTTAAATAAAAATGGAGAGAGAGAGAAAAAAAGAATCAGTTAAGTGAGTGGGAGAGTATCCAAGACCTTACTGTTTACCTCTGAATAAATGGCTATGCATAAATTCTGGAAAACAAAAGTACTATCTTTTATTAGTTGCATACACTCTGCTGAGTTTATCAGGCTGCAGTGGGTAGCTCCCACACTATGGTCACATAGGTAACCTTGGCAAAGATTTTTGGTTCAGAAAATAAATTGAGTGGCCATAACAAGATTTGTGGATAGTAGGGGAAGGCAGACAAGGGATTCAGGGAAGTAGGCAACCAGAGTGATCAATATAGAAGGTATACATATGAAAAATTTTTAAAAAATGAAACTTGAATAATTTGAAAACAAATCAGCATGTTTCTAAGATATAGTTACTTTTTAACTAACATTTTAAAAATAGATATGTAATATTTTATCTTATAAATTTATCACTACCAATTTAGCTGTGATTGTCAACTTTTTGAGAAAAATTTTAGTTTTTGTATTATTATAAGTAGTGCTGAGAAAATAAAAACATAAATAATTATAAGGTCAGGTTACTTGGGAAAAGAGTTTTTGCTTGTGTTTCAACAGAAAATGGAAAGCTATGGATTCATTCCAGACTAATATGGTATGATGAAGCAAGACCCTCTGAAAAAGTGTCCTATGTGATCCAACATCTAAAACAGCTGAGATGATACAGCTTTACAGGCTACAAAAACATGGACCTGGCCAGATTTCTGTGTTTTATCATGATCTCTCTGTGGTCTTAGATGGATTTGAAGACAGATAGTTATGGTTATAGTTTTCTTTAGTTATTACATAAGTTACATATAAGACCTTAGACTTATAAAGATAGGATAGATGATAGAATATTTTCTTTAATCTTGCTAAATGTTAATGGACTAAATATCATAACTATAGTTCTTACTTGAAAACTGTTTCGTTATATATTTTACTATGCTAATGTTAAAACCCTTCTTTTTATTTAGACAGAAAAGAGGAGATGATGGGGGAAGTGTTTCTGTGTATATGTTTGTCTTACTGGTTGATAATTAAAGTACTGTTGGCCAATAGGGGAACAAGTTAGGCAGAACTAGGAGTTGAGGAGGATTCTGGGAAACGTAGTAAAGAGAAGTCTTGTGATCTAGGCAGAAAGTGATATAGCAATCAGACTCAGAATATAAGCAGGGACAAGCAGACAATCACTCTCTTCCTCCTCCTCTCTTCTCTGTGGAGCCGCCATTTGATCAGGGAGGAGGACACATACCGCCAGCATCCTATATAAGATAATTCTTTATAGATATATAGATTAATGGCTATGATTGACACTTAAGATAAAGCAAGCAGATAAGAAATCCTAGTCATTGGCCAGCAGCATTGTAACTAATATAAGACTTTGTGTGTTATTTGGGGGTCCTAATGTGGCAACAGATCTCAGGCAGCTGATGGAAAGATTTATCATTACACATCATCTTTTTGGAGGTCTCAGTTTGACCCATAACATTGGTCATGGTCAAGTAATTTCAAAGTGTTCCCACCAAACTGTGACACCTACACACAGGCTACTAAAAATGAGGAAAATGGTATTGATTTGAAGATATAACATATGCTGATTTTAGGTGGTCCTTTCTAACCCTCATAATAAGCACAGGCAAATAATTGTGTGATTATAATTATACTTCCTTTTACTTGGTAAGCTGACACATATATTTTAAGGTGTTTAGAAAGCCAACAAGAAAACTGAATAATGATTTTAAAACCATATCTATCTATCTATCTATCTATCTATCTATCTATCTATCTATCTATCTATATCTATATCTATATAATCAGTCTACATTATAATGGGTCTTAAAAGCCTAGATAATATAAGTATTTTAAAAATACTTATTATAATTTTATTACATTATATTTTATTAAATATAATGTAATCTATAACACCTGGTTCCTGAGAAGGGGACATGTAGATGCCAAGAATACATTGCTGAATGTATTTTTTCCCACTTCTTAATCGAGCTGTTGTATGCAGTCATCAAATTCCTGTCAACTTGGTGCTCACATGCCACTCACTCCTTCCACCCCATCTGGTTGAAATTAAAATATTGACAGAAATAATTTTTTCATGGGAAGTGGAAAAGCTAATAAGGGTGTTGGAACTAGATTGGTTTATGCATGCATTGCCCCTGACAGTACTCTGACAATTTTTAGTTCAGTTTCTCAAGTCACATAGTAAAATGGAGTAATTGGAAAATAAAAAGAACTGAGCCAAGTACAAGCTTAAATTATTCTTTAAAAATCGTCCAAATGGACCCCAGACTGATAGCAGGGAAACCACATAGGAAACGTCCAGACCCCTGAGCGTGGGTGTCAGGTAGGAGGCTTGGGCAATCTATGGGACCACCTATCTGGCTTCTGGTAGTAGATCAGTATTTATCCCTAGTACACGAATGGACTTTGGGAGTCTACTCCACATAGAGGGATAATCGCTAAGCCTAGACACATTGGCGAGGGCTGAGGTCCTGCTCCAAAAGATATGACAAACTTTCAAGATCCTCCATGGAAGGCCGTCCCTTCCTGGGGAGCAAAATCTGATGGGATGGAAGGTCCATGGGGGCCAGGGGAGAAGGGGATGGAGAGGGAACTTGGATTGACATGTAAAAACGAGCTTGTTACTAATATAATTAAAAAGGGGGAAAAATTAAAAAAAGAATGATTTAACTGAAAAAAAAAGAAAATGATCTTCCTCATACCAATGGCATTGATAATATATTTTAATGACCTAGATTTAAAATGAGCATATTTAAGTAAAGTGTGTTTTTTTTGTTTTGTTTTGTTTTTTTAAATAGTGCAAAAAATCATCCCAGAGTCAAAGAGTCTACCAAATACCACCTCCCATATTTTCTGGTGACCCTGACTAGAGACGGTGCTAAGAGTAGGCTTTTGTTTATTATCACAAATACATACTGACAGTAATAGCATTAAAATATAAGAAAGATCACAATAAAAGAATGGAGAGAATAGCTTAAATACATTGACATATCTCAATCGAAATTTGGTTTGGATTTTTAAACTGAAACCACCATATCCCTTACCAAAAAGATTTAGTGTCTATTAGCTCTGACTCTGAAATTCTTTTTCAGTTTGTCAAAGAATATTCATCCACAAGTCATATTCCAAGCTTAGGCTTTAGGATCTCCCTTGGCCATTTGTTAGGAGACATTTGAAAACCTTTCAAGCTAATAAATATCATTAAATGATTCAGATCTACTTCCCCCAAAAAATCAGTGTCACTGGGGGGTAGAAGATTCATATACACTGGTTATTCACTTCACATTAAAAGCTGAACTTATATATTTTTTTAAAAAATCCAGGCAGCATATTAGATTTGGGGAGGAGTCACATTGCCAAGTCGAACAATGGATATTAAGACAATGAGTGACTAGTTGAGAGGAGTTATTTTAGTTAGGATAACCACAAGTAAAAACAAAATTGAAAAACTGATGTTTTCTTCTGGTTCTGTCCAATAGGGATTATTTGTGTTTCTTTTTCTACCTATGCATATTACTTTCTCAATACCCACATCTCTAAATTTGCATTTCTCTTATGATGACTTTGTGATCACATTCATTCTACTTTCTCTAATTTTTAGTCATTTTTTACTGCATAAATCTTCATATGTCTCCCTCAGTGTTCATTTCATCAAATCACAATAAGTGATCCATGGGAATTTATGACTGTTCCCAGAACTGGATAATGTAGTCCTTAGGAGGAAGAAGAGTAGTGACTAAGTCTTAATAATATTTTTATTAGCATTAAGATCTTGTGAGTTGCACTGCAGAGAAGGCTAAGTGATTGAAAGCAATTACTGTTTCTCAAAAGGACTATTTCTCATTTTGCGGCACCCACACCTCTAACTCCATCTCCAGGACATCTGGTATATATTATGAACTCTGTGTTCTCCTATGTGTATAAGCCTACAGCATACACTCAATTTTTAAAAAGAATCAGTAAGTCCTTAGTTTAATTGACTTTTGGGGTCATGTTGTGCAGGGATAGCCATAGGGGCATACTACATGCATTATGGCAGAATTCACAAAACTGTCTGGTTTTCAGTCTGTATTAGTCTATTATGTTTAACTAAATATTCCTGAGTGCTTAGGGTTTTCTTTAATGCACTTCATGACTTCCTTTTTTCTATTTTTTATTTAAATTAGAAACAAGATTGTTTTACATGTCCAACCCAGTTCCCTCTCCCTCTGCTCCCCCCCACTAACTCCCTACCCCATCCCTTTTCTGCTCCCCAGGGAAGGTGAGGCCTTCCATGGGGGATCTTCAGAGTCTGTCATATCCTTTGGAGCAGGGCCTAGGCCCTCCCCCATGTGTCTAGGCTGAGAGAGTATCTCTATATGTGGAATGGGCTCCCAAAGTCCATTCATACACTAGGGATGAATACTGATCTACTACTAGAGGCCCCATAGACTGCCGAGGCCTCCTCACTGACACCCGCATTCAGGGGATCTGGACTTTCTTCATCTCTTATTCTTAGCTGTGTGCCAACTTACAGTTCAACTTTGTTTTAGTGATATAACATTTTTCTCTGAAAATTTTAGGGTAACTTACATTTATAGTTCTTGATTTATTGCCATGTTGAGTCTGGTCTGGCTGACTGCATCTTTGCTTCAAGGGATAAACAAGATATTGGGAGCAGTGAGAAGGCCCTGCCAGGGGTTACTGAAGAAACTATGCATACGAAGACTTCTGGAGTTATTTGGGTAAGATCCAGGGAAGCTAAAGGAAGCAGTAGGAGAGGTAGTAACAATCAAACTTCTACAGATAGAAGGAGAAAGAACAGGTACAGAACTCTGGAGGAAATTCTTGCAGATTTAAGAAAGCACTCAGGCAGATGCCAGGGTTGTTTTCTTGCTGAAGAATACAGCTGTTGCTAACAGACAGGTGCTATGAACCTCAAATCCAATTCCTTCAGCCAGCTTAGTGCCTCAGTTACTCAAAGCCCCACAGATAAGGAAAGAATAAGTTCATATAAATCAGCCCCTGACAACACAAGTTGTCTCTGGAAAGGTGAGAAAGAGTATGCAGCGTGAGGTGAATATGAATTCATTTCAAATGCCCTGGACCAGATCTCTCAGGTTCTCCCATCACACACTCTTCTTGGATGCACAACTCTACAAACTGCCCTGATTTCAAAAAGTTTACCCAACACTACTGGGAGAATTATGTAAATATGAATAGTTTGGCTGAGCAATGACTAAGGAGAGAAAGAAACATGACCTCCATCTGCAATCAGGGGTGGGAATGGAAATGATTTCCTTTGGGAGCTCAGCTGGGCTTACTGTTAAATCATTTGTATACTGTTAAATGAGTTGCGTGCTGGTGGGGCAAAGAGGTCTTGGAACCGTGTTTACCGGCTTTCTCCCTACCTCCATCATTGTCTACAAGCATCTGAAAGGTTGAAGGGACCGCAAAGAAGGCTTGGATTCAAGGTGATAGAACCAGGTGTAGGAAGGGAAAATCAGAACAAAGATACTGGAAGCTGAAAAAACATGAAAGTGTTCATGGCAGAAGAAGTTAATCTTTTATTAAAATATTCTAAAGGAATAAAATATGGGGAGAGTTCTTCTTTTGCATATTTAATCTTAGTGTGAACAGCACTCTAAAAACTTGCAATTGAATATAATTTTGTGGAGAAAAATACTGTTCAGTTTGTTCCATATTTGCATATGAAACAAGTACACTTAGCAAGATTAACAAGCATTATTAAGACTTACATTTAGGGTCTGACTAATTGATATTTACTTTTACTGTGTGAAATGCAATTTTTGATACTAAACATTTTAACTCTCTGAAGATGAAAATTCTTTATTTCCCTTTAGGTAAAATGCTGAATATGTAATTTTCTGAAAAACCTAACTTAATAAACATTTTATGAAAAGAGGTTCTAGTGTGAGGCTTGCTTGGAATGAATAAACCTAGAGTGTATATAAGGCTTCCTATTAAAATTTTAATGAATATAATAACATATTGGACATTTTAAAATAAATATTTTTCCAGGTACAGGATTTTCCTGACTGATCTGATACAGACTTGTGTGCATATGTATGTACTATGTTTCATCATTTATTTATAATGCCCAGTATTGATCATATATTACTTGACCATAAATTAAGTATACAATTTGATTATGCAATGTGTCATCTTAATAATAATTAATATGACTGATTTTCCTGTCACATACTGTCCTAAGCACTTTCATGTGTTGGTCTATTTAAATGTCTTACAAGAGTTGAGATGAGGAAGCTGAGGCTCAAGGGGCTGTAAAACCTGCTTAGGAAGAGGAGGAGTCCAGAATCAAATCTGAAATGCTGAATTGCTGTCTGTTGGTTGTGTGTGTGTGTGTGTGTGTGTGTGTGTGTGTGTGTGTGTGTGTGTGTGTGTTTAAAGTCTGGTATGGCATCTTTAAGACTGAAAAGACATCCTGAAAACTAGCAGGTGGATTGTCGACTGAGAGCTTTGGTATGTAGAGACCAGCATGATAGTATCTATGCTTTAAGATTACTGGGTCCTTTTATAAGGAAGACTCGGGAAAGTCCTGCTTGGAGATTTTAGCTTTCCTTAATATTTATCTAGCATCTAAGGCTCTTATGATTTTAAGGAAAATAACTATTATTATTCTGTAACACAAAAAGAAATTGAAAAATTTCTTTTTAAAAGCATTTATTCAAATGATAGTTTCTGTGAACACTAAATTTGTGAATGTGCCAAGAAATTTAAAGTTATTCTGGAGCGACAAAGTAGTTCCTGAGGGAAATGAGGCTGAATGACTGAAAATAACAGTATGCACCCTTCTCGTCTCCTTCCCTGCTTCCTCACTCCTACTTACTACCTTCTCACTTTTCCTCTTCCCTCCACATCTCCCTCTCTACTGTCTTCCCCTCTCCTGCCCTCCTTCTTTCCCCCCTCTTGCCCATCTTCCTTCTCTTCTATTTCCTCTCCTCTCCCTTCTCTCTCCTTCCCTCCTTTCTTCTCTTCTACTTCCATCCCTCTCTCCCCTCTTCTCTTTGTATTAGGATCTCTGTATAAAGTACAGTTTGCTCTGAAATTTGAGATCCTCTTGCCTCAGTCTCCTGATGCTAAGGTAACTGACATGCTCTACCACATGGGGTTTAACTGTCTCTTGCTACCTTTATTTTACCTATTATAATTGGCAGATGGAAACTTTACAAATTGTTGTGGTTACTTGCTATAACATGCACCTGCAAAAATGTAGATATCCTAACATGTCAAAAGCGTCTCATCTCTCCTTTCTCATCTTACAGTACAGTGTAGGTTACAGAAGTTCCTAGCTCCATCAAGTTACTTAGGATGATAGAAGCCCCCATCATTTTCATGGAATGGAATAGATATTTAACCAGCAAAAAAGAAAGGAAGCATGAAGCACTTCTGTAATTCTTAACTGCTGTACCTGGGAAGTAGCAAATCAATTCAACTTATATGTCATAGGTCAGAAGGAGTAAACCAGATCTCTGCTGACTCAAGGGGCCAGGATGCCATGTTTTGTTGAGACACAAGAAGAAGAAATGTGTGGTTGAACATCTCTGCCACAGGGCTGACATTAGGGATGGAAGTTTCCTTTGAACTGTGTCTCACACTTGGTATTCCCATGCAAAGATGAACCAAACATGGCTGCTTCTTTCAGTGAGATTTCAGTCTAGAAATGTAATTTAATAGAAGACCTAAATATGAACAATGTTAATAGCTTAACTTAACAGAGGTTAAGAGCAGTTTAGTGATAGGCTTCTGCTGACATCACAGTAACTAACTGTGTTAAGCATGAGATTTTTGATGTTACTCTGTTTTATAAATGAGGAAATTAAAGTAGGAGGCATGGGGTGACACAGCTACAGAGATACTGGTCCAGGACTTGAACATGGCTGCCTCACTTCAGACTATGCCCTTTAGATTTAGTTTCCCAAAGGATTTCAGTCATGCCACATGGGTGATATTCCAGGTGTGGTCATGTAATGAAACTATTCTGTCATAGATATGTGGTCTTTCCTGGAGAGTATGGCTTGACTAATCCATAAATGACATGTATTTTATATATATATATATATATATATATATATATATATATATATATATTAGTAAGTTTTCAATAAAAGATAATACCTCAAAAATGATTTGAAAAGACATGAACCATTTAACAAAGGATGGGGCATGGGATTAATGCAGATGGACTATTTTCAAAGACAGGAGAAGGGCTTTTCAAGAAAGTACAGAAGCAAAGGCTGAATGAAGGAAAGCAAGGGTCCCAAGCATAGGTCCCATGACTGGAGTGCAGTAGGAATCTTTTGATTAGAGGAATGTTCCCTTTTACCTTCTGATAGCCCTCTGTCCACAATCCTTTGCCTTCAGGCAGTCACTATTCTCTTTGTTGTACGTTCCTCAAGTCAACCTAAACCTGAAGCAGCTTCATAAAGCTCTAGAAATAGCTTCAAATTAAAAACGGAATCAGTGGACCTGGAGACTTTTGTCCCACGCTCCTACCCTTCTTTGATCCAGGCAAAGACACTTAGCCTCTTCCATATCTTTTGGAAGAACAAGCATGGGACATGTGATTTCTATGGTCTCTACTAATGTTATTGTTCTTCAGGATGTCTAAAACGCTGAAGAGCTCTATACTTAGTCATTTTTTTTTCCAGTTTCACTTGCTATCTTATTTTTGGGCAGCCTCATGCTGTGTGCCGGATTAGTTTCAAGATATAAATGTTTATGTTTTGTTCTCTATATGTAGGTGTTATTTCTCTTTCTGAGCTTCAATATTTTGATATAAGCTGATCCTGTTATACCATTAACCTTTCTTTTTACACTTTTCTTTGACTTTCTGCTTTGCTAACTGGGAGAGTTTTTTTTTTTCACAGTTATATTTTGGCAATGGGCTCATGGAAAATTTTAGGGTATGAAGACCTCCATAGGAAAGTTGAGTGGGAGTGTGTTTTCCCGAAGTCAATAGAAGCAATTTCAAAACAAGACTGACAACAATGTTAACAAATGACACACTTTGTTGATGAAAGTTTCTGTGATTATTTTAGTGGGAAATGAAAATGAGAAATATAATGATTTAGACCTTGCCTGTAAAAAGCAAATTACATTTCATCTAATTTCCGTACTTAAGAAACACAGCTATTTCATCTATTAAATTAAGCTGGAATATGGTACCATCAATGTAGACACAAGAAAGGAAGTCTATGAAACTTCAGTCATTTTGATCTCAGCATGGCAGTACCCCCCATGTACTTTTATAATTCTCAATTAAAATGAGTAATTTAGTGAAAGAATAAGTCCCATGAGGAACAATGCTAAGAAGGAATTGTGGTATTATTGAAAAGTTTATCATTGCTGATGTCTCAAGTACACCTGTGATCATCATGTTGTCTGTGAATTAAGGAGCAGAATTTCAAAACATATTTTGTTTTGAATTTGCATTGCCATTTTTGTGTTTTTCTCCTAATTATTTATATTGTTAATAGAAATAAATGCAATGCCAGACCTGTTGGAGAAGTGAGTTTTTATCCTTTAATTCCACGATAGATAATGTTTGCATACCTACTGTTTTCCTATCTTTCTTTATGGTTTGCCACAAATATCTTTTTTATTATTCAAAGTAATTCTGAATAATTTAAGTACATGTATTATCATGTCAAAAGTCATAAAGGTTTCAGATTTCAGCTCAGTGTATTTCTGTGGATGTCTGTCTCTGCTCTCATCAGCCACTGGATGAGGACTCTAGAATAGCATAGAGAGTATTCATCAATCTCATTCTAGGGGAAGGGTTTCTGAACTCAGTTGAAGAGAGGGAGGAATAAAGAACGAAGGGGTCTGTACCTGGTTGGAGAAACCCACAGAAACAGTTGGCCTGAAAAAGGGAAAGCATATCGACCCCAGATGCTCTTTGGGAGGACAGTACAGGACTAATCCAGCCCCCTGATCATGGATGCCAATGGGGAGGCCCCTGCACTCCTGGGAGCCTCTGGAGGTGGACTGGCGTTTTGCCCTGGTGGGTGGGAGGGACTTCGAGAGCCCATCCCACTTGAAGGGATTTGCTCTGTCTCTGAACACATGGGGAGGGGCCTAGGCCCAGCACAGGAAGATTTGGTGGACTTGGTGGAGCCCTGGTTGGGGGCCCTACCCTGCCTGGGGAGTGGCGGGTGGATGGGGTGGGGGGTAGGTTGGAGGTGGGGGAGAAGGAATGGGGGTGGGGGGAGGGAGAGGGAGAGGGAAAGTACATGTGAAAATATTAATAATTTAATAAAAAAAAGAAACACACACACAAAAAAGTCATAAAGGTTGTAAATGATGAGGATGTGAACTGAACTTTTTAAAAAAGTTATCTTCTATATTTAGACATATATTTGTATGTTTCACAGTCACACAACTAAATATATTTAAGTACAGAAGTTCTGGTAAAAGTTAAAGAGGGGGTATCATGTAGTTATATGTTTGGGGAACAGTTGCTTTGACCTGTCTTTTCCTTTGGGAACATTGAAGCAAACCAGAAAGTAATTATTCTCACTATCCTCCCAAGTAATTCAGCTTCCCTTGCTTCCAGGTGTTGTGGAGCTGAATCAATGATTTAGTCAAAATTGCAAAATGCTTCTTAAAAGGTATACTTAATCCACTTATTGCTGTCTTGATCATTAATACTCTGTTCTGAGTTGTTCTTCAGACCTTGTCTTCAAATGCAGTAATTCAGATAAACTTAGACTTGGGGATTTAGATGGTAAATACAATTTTATTTAAAGAGTAAATTCAGTTTTATTAAGAAAACAACAAACAAAAAACTGATAGAATAATACACCTAGGCAAGGACACAAGAAGTAAAGAGTGAGTCAGCTGGGTTTCTGCATGTTCATTAGGTGTCAACTTTTTTGAACTAGTTTAAGTTTGGCTTCTCAAGTCACTCATTCTTGGTGGTTAAATTATAAAAGGATAATTTCTTTTTGCCTCTAGTTAGGGCCTAATGGCTGCTGAGGGGAGTGTGAACTAGGTTTCTTCTCTATACAATCCCTATACAATCTCTATACAATTCTACAAAACAAAAACAACAACAACAAAAACCTCAAGCATATTCTGAGACCCTGGTTTTCTAGGATCAGTGAAGTGAATGAAGTTGTCTGGTTAAAAAAGGATAACAGCAGGTGTGCATGTATAAAATAGAGGAGAAGTTTGTTTTAGGTTGGTATTTCTCTTTAGAAGTTTGAGTGAACAACAAGTCCTAGCTGCTTCATGTGCCCTGAGGCTCACTGAGGCCCTACTACAACTGGAAGAAAACACCCTGAGTGAGGTAACCCAATCACAGAAAGACAAGCATGGTATGTACTCACTCATAAGTGGATATTAGACATAGAGCAAAGGATTAGCAGCCTACAATCTACACTGCCAGAGAAGCTAGTAAATAAGGAGGACCTTAAGAGACACATACATGGTCCCCTGGAGAAAGGGAAAGGGACAAGAACTCCAGAGCAAATTAGGAGCATGGGGCAGGGGAGAAGTAGGTAGAAAAAAGAGAAGGGGAGAAGAGAAGTGAGGAGAAGAACATGAGGGATCAGTAAGGTTGAGTCAGAGGAAGACTAGAGCAGAGCAAGAAAAGAGATACCTTAATAGACTTGGTATAGACTGAATGGTGGCTATTTAATGATGCTTCAGCTATTACACGAAGACTAAGATAAGGTTTAGGTGAGTAACCAAGAAGTTATTCATAAGAGAGAAATCAACGATCATAAGATTTTAACCTATCAAAATGGACCATGATAGCAAACCTCTCACACTGTATTGAGATAAAGCATAATAAGGTCACAATAAATGACTCCAAGTTTCATATTTGGTACTAGGCTTGGATAATTCTTTAATTTTAAATAAATATTTTATATTTATCTCTTCTTATGACTTTATTACTAAATCAATTTAGAGTTCCCAAGGGGGCATAAGCCTTATCTTAGATTTATATTGACTAGATTTGTATCTGTCATTGTCTGTTTCCTGTCAAGAACAGTCCAGATAATCTGTTGTAATTAGGAACAAGTTAGACATGGTGAAGCAAACAGCACAGGCACAGCAGAGGAGGAGTCATTGATGCTCCATTTTTTTCTTTAAATTGGATTCATATTTCTTGAGCCTTGTTCTCCAAACATTCCCACCAATCTTTACATTGGTTATTTATGGTAAGCAAATAGCTTATGAAAACATTCTATTAACAACACCGAGGGAGATAATTAGAGCCCAATTCTTTCTGTTATGGGCTTTAAACTACTATACATTTTGAGAGACTTGTCCATGATAATCTCCTTCAAAGCTCAAAAATTAAACAATTAAGTGGTTGGTTTACATACAACTCCATTTCAAGAAATTAATTTCAGTCAAAATCAAATAAATATCAAAGACAGCTGCCTGGAGTTTTCAATCATTGGCTAGGTGGTTGGCTTTGTATAGAAATATGTGGGTTGAGGGTGAAGGAAGGAATACATTACATAGGTTAGGACAAAGAATAAGAACATTAAAATTTTTCCATTCATTATTCTCTGGCATCAATACCATATGCAGATGAAAAAGGCCAAAATAAGCATGAATTTTGTTTTAATTAACTCCCAAAGATTTGTCTACTATTTAGGTGACCCCTCCCACCTTCATCTGTTATTTTGTTCCTTTTAGGGTCATAAATATTATTAATCTACAGAGATTTTTTTTCTGTTCCCTTTAGTTAATTAAAGATACTCTAAAATTTATCTTTTGCTACCACCAGGAGGGCACAAAAAGTGAAATATTATAATGGTAGATAGTTCATTCATTAGCATAAAATAATCAATGGGATTGTATGCCCGATTTTCAGTTGCACCGCCTGATTTTCTCTTTGAGGACTAATATAGCCAACAAAAGAAAATCGAGAGCGAAGAAGGGATGCTGGAAAAATATAAAATTAAGGAGTTAGGCTACAATGAATACACAGATTAGTATTTTCAGATACAGTTTAACTAGGCTCCAACACTGAAATAAAGCTGTAATAATTCCTGCCTGGATATTGTCCCCTCATCTGTTTCAAACTGTGTTGCTCAGTAGGGAGAAGGGGGCAGGAGGGAAGCTGTCAAAAAAGGAGAATAAAGCATGAAAGTGATATACTTATATCTTACTTATTTTATATTAATGGCTTTACTACAAAAAGAAACTATGATGTAAACTTCATGTATCATTCACTTACAAGATTTTATACCAAACCAAGCAGAACCCAAGACTAGACAGCTTCACTATTTATATTCCTCCAAGGGAGCCTCATTCTGGCCTCTTTTTCCACCCTCAGTGTTTTTCTTCCTTCAGGGAGAGATTCTATATCAGTGTTTCATTTCTCCTCTGGGTGGACTTAAAGGCCAGACACATTGATTATTAATCATTATATTGAGGTTTCTCTCCTGCTTGACCAATGACACAATCTGCCGAGCATGATAGGTGTAGTGTAACTGACATCTGTACTGAAAAAAATCACATTATGGAATATATATCTGCACTAATAAAAAAAGCCATCTTTCAAACTCTCCTTTTGTAAGTCTTTCTAAAGAGACCACTGTGCCACAAATGCATAGGCGCAGAGCCATAAATCCGGAGATGGATCTGAAAGCCCAATTTGGAACATTCTTTACTTAGACTCTTGGGATACTGCAGGCTTAAGTAGAGTCAGTCACTCGTTTCTCTGGGTTGTGCCGCAGAGGAATACCAGGGAGAAGACTTGAAACATGAGATTTCCTGACCCTGTTAACTGGTTGTCATCTTTTCATTTATTTCACTTGGGTGTACACATTTAGTTCTTCGACTCAGAAACAATTTATTAATTAATATCTTTTACTTTCTGAATTTATAGTGTCAGGCTATATCTCAAGTGTGTTTGTGAACATTGCCTAATTTTTTCTGCAATATAGTTTGAATTCCAAGGAAAGCAGAGCAGTAGGAAGGTATTATGATGATTATGAGTCTAGACTTTTGTTAGACTGATGAGTCTGAATTCTGACCCTGTGAGCCTAAATGTGTTATTTTGGGCACACAATTTGACCTCTTAGAACTTCAATTTGGAAACTATGAGTTGAGAATATTAACAATACAAAACTACATCTTAGGACCTATCCACTGCTCTTGTCATAGCTTATAATAGGTCTTTTATAAATGGAGCTACTACTACTTTCCTTGTGGCAGTGGGCAATGGAGAAAACTTTAGAGAGTGAAGAGATCCAGTGTGTGTTTTCTAAAAATAAACACATAAAAGTTTTGGTACAAACTAGTAATGTTTGGAGTCTATTGAGGACTATAGTTAGGTTGATTATTATAGATGGTTGATAATCTAAGAATTACTATCAAGTATTTTATTGCACATTTACAAGCAATGTTGAAAATAACATAGAGATCACAGTAAGCCCACATATTATGTATAGAATATGAAACGTGTCCACAGTTGGTGCATGTATTGTGTATAGAATATGAAAGATACCCTCATCATAATATGCCAAATGCTTCATCCACACCTGGGGCACTGTATTGTAAAGTGTTTGAAACTTTTGGAGGAACTGAGTGGAAGAAGTCAGTCACCAAAGGCGTGTTTCTGAAGTTAACACCTGATCCACAGCCCCTTCCTCATTGTCTGCTTCCTGACTGACATTGGGGGAAGGACCTCTGTCCTAGTGCTTGGGGCAAGGGACCAAGGTCTGAAACTTCAGAAACTGTAAGTCTGAATAAATCCTTCCTCCTTTAAATTATTTCTCCATGGGCTTTTTACACAATCATACAAAAGTACAGCACAAATAAGGAGACTGTTTAGTTCTAGTTTGCTTCCTTTGATCAACCTCTTTCCAAGACTAATATCAAGTTGCTTTAATGCCCTGTACTTTCGTCCATGCTTACACACATACAAACGTCCCTCCTTGAGTTCTGCCATTTCTGACTGTAAAGGACAATATGGATTTATGCTGGGTGACCCTGTGCAAGTTTTCTTTCTTTGCTGGAAAATTATGGGGACCAACAACTTGATTTATTCTGTTAGTTTTGAACTGTGCTTCCAGGAAGTAAATTGGCTCATGGTAATCACAGTGCTCATTTCTATTAAATGATCATCAATCGAGTTATTTGCCCCTTTGCATATAATTTATTATGGCTTACTTTTCTCTTTCAATTACAATGTTGAACTACACAGTTTACTTGTTTTAAAGAGGTAAATATAAAGGAATTACAATGCTAAAGTTATTATGTTAGGGGTTTAACAATTTAAATAATATTTGTATTTCTTTATACTTTATTAATGTTAAATATTAAGAAAAATTTTTGTGTTATCAAAAAACAATTCTTTCCATATGCAAAATCTTCCTTTGAGAGAGAGGTTGCTGTAACATGGGAAAACACATTTTGCCTAATGATTTTCTTTCAGGAAAAATATTGCTATCATGATCCTTTTTAATTAAATAAGAATTTAGCACATTTGCATGCATGTTCTTAATGTCAGACTCTTTGGTTATCACACTTACACCTCTGTTATTAATGCTAGCCATGGTTTGCAGATGAGGAAAAGCTAGTTATCAATGAATAATTCAGATTCCATAACTGTCAGACCTCATTATTTTAAATAGGGCCTAGTAGTTCCACTTGTAACCAGCTAATTGCCTCGTTTAAACTTAAACTCTTAGACTATTCCACATAATTCTCAATTTCTAAAAACTTTAAATATGTTTAAGATTGCAGTAATACATAGAACAATTTGCTTTAAATCAATCCAGAGGAATAAAAGTCACTCTGCTTATGATCCATCTTCAAATAAGAATAGAAATTTAATTTAATCCACAGTCGTGAAATGCTTATTAAATGCGGGATGACAAAAATGTTTTTAATTTATGAAAAAATAAAAGAGAAGATTGAATAACCCATTTTAAATATTGATTTCTTTCACTTAAATATATGAATGAATGAGGTTTCTAAAAGCAGTGTGACTGTGATGTGAGGGGTCAGCATGGTTTCATGGTTCCATTGCCTAAATTCCAAGCATGTTTAAGATCAAAGCTACTGTAAATTTACTGATGATGTTAAAGTATCCATAAAGTCAGTTTTGTGGCTACAAGAGCGTGCTGCTCAGATCTTTCTGTGGGAGCTGCTGCTCTGAGAGACATAGCCGAGGCAGAGTGCCCCCAACCAGACATTCAAACCTGACACACCCCTCAGAATCGATTCCTGCCACACAGGACTCCTGAGCTGCAGGTCCAATCTGCAAAACTTTCCCATCCTTTTCCTGCAGAAATGTACCTTGCCTGCCCAATCTGATTTTCATCTCTCAGTTTTTCTTTGTATCACATCTGCAGAATGGTTTGACTGCTGCCATTACCACTTTCTGCCTGCTATCCTCTCTATTATTCATGTTCATTTTTCTCAATAAATTTCTCATGCGTCTAATTCTGTCATTTTATTTTTCTTAAAACGTCTGGATCATTCCAGCAATTTTTATTGTCCAATTAAATAATCCTATTCGCAAATCCAAGCTCTTTGTTGGGCTCTGGTCTTCTTCAGATGCAGTGAGCTTTGAAAGGATATGTCTTCTAATAGTAAATATGCCCTTCATGTAATTGCTGAGCCCTGTCGTAAATTCATATTTTATGCATGGATACATGCATGGATACGGACTGAAAAATACCACTGTTTGTGATCTTTCTTCAATTCATACACATATATGTAATTTCCTGTTTCCCAAGTCTTCTGCATGATCTCCCAACACAAAAAGTAACAGCTGAATTAGTCCTTTGTTTTCAGTACTAGGACTCACATCTAGGCCTTCAGGCATACTACTCAAGTGCTGCACCCCTGAACTATAGCTCTAGTCCTGCCATTTCATGTTTATTTTTTCTTAAATTTTGATTTGATCCTCCTTTTAGAAAGGTCACTGACCTTTGAAACCATAAATAGCATAAGTTTCACTTCTACAAAACATTTGTCTTTTATATGGCATTCGCCTGTTTTCAAACATGTTGATTTCAAGTAAACTGGATTCTTAACATCTAAAGTGAATATGATATAACAGGGATATTTTTGCACAATTAAAATATGTAGAGTGGTGGGAAAAATGACTCAGTGGTGTAAAGCACATGCTATTCTTAAAGAGGACCTAGGCTCAGTCCCCAGCTATCAACAGTATGTAATTCCAGTTCCAGGGGGTCTGATATCCTCTTCTGGCCTCTGTGGGGAACAGAGAGGAAAGTGATTCACAAAGATCTATGCAAGCGATTCTCTCATACACAAAAAGTAAAATACATTTAAAACAAAACAAATGAGAAGCCACAAACAAACAAAAATATCATGCATGTAAAATACTGTTTTGGTACAGAAACCCGCACCCTCTGACTCCTAACAGTCTTTTGCTGCCTCCTCCATAATAAACCATGATCTTTGGGAAGAAGAGGTTGCAGTATACATGTCACTTTTAAGGAAGAACACAGTCGCTCATTATTGCTATGTGTACAAAATCAAAGAAACAAAATTACCATCATGTATGAAGGAAGGACCAATAAAAGAATCCCCTGTCTCAAAAGCTATCAGCTGTTGGTGGCTATGGGGAGATGTATTCCTCAAGAATATCATCCCCATAGGTGACAACCTAATAGATTGTTGAACACTCCTGCACATCTGGGCAAAAATAAATGGACTGATGGTTATTAAGTGAAAAGACAGCATATGAAAGAGAAGTTAAGGGAATGGGGAATAATGGGAGGGGGAAATAGGTGGTGGATTGAATAAAAATATTGCATGCATTTATCAGTATTAAATATGTAATAAAAATTGAAAAAATCATGAAGTTATATTGCAATTTTCCAAGTATTGAGAAAGAAAATAGACTATTTTTTTTGGAAAGCACCTGTTGTAGGTTTACATCTACATCCTTCGTCTTCTGAAGTTTCTTGTACATTTTGATAGGTGGAAAAGGGAACGTGTGGGAAAATTAAATGGGAATTTGGAAAAAATTACAAGTTTTCAGCTCCATTTAAAAGACACTTAAAAGTTTAATAGGAAGATATCAGGAGCACTGTACTTTCTTGTTCTAAAATTAGACAACAAGGCCTCCTATGTTTCCATAGCTCATCTTGAGGACCTCTTTTACCCTACCTCTGAGGTTTTCCATTAGTCAAACATGGTGTGTTTTTCTCCAGCCTAGACTAATCATTTTGGGGAAGAAGTGACAAATCAACTTGTTTCCATTTTCTTCTCAGTTGTATAATATATGTATACATATACATATATGTGTGTTTATGTGTGAAACCTAGACCACCTCAGCATTGTTAGTTTTCTTCTAAATTTTGAGAGACTGGAAATAATTGTTTTAATTCTTTGAGTTTAGACAAAACAAAAAACTTCAGCAGTATTTTTCTCCTTTTTTTATTAGCAAGAAAATTATTTTACATGTCAATCCCAGGTCCCTCTCCCTCCTCTCCTCCCCTGCACCCCCAATACACACCCTACCCCAGGAAGGATGAGGCCTTGCATAGGTGGTCTTCAAAGTGTGTCATATTCTATGGGATAGGGCCTAGGCCAACCCCCTTGTGTCTAGGCTCAGGGAGTATCCCTCCATGTGGGATGGGCTCCTATAGTCCATTCCTATGGTAGCGTTAAGTACTGATTCACTGTAAGAGGCCCCATAGATTTCCAAGGTCTCCACACTGACACTCACATTCAGGATGTCTGGACCCCTTTGCTCATCACTCCTCCTTCTATGCATCTGGATTTCAGTTCAGTTCAAGGTTTAGCTGTGGGTATCTGCTTCTACTTCCACCAGCTGCTGGATGAGGGCTATGCAATGGCATATGATAATATTAGTCATCAATCTTATTATCAGGAGATGGCATTTAAGGTAGCCTCTCCCCTGTTGCTTATATTGTTAGTTGGTGTCATCTTTGTAGGTCTCCAGACATTTCCCTAGTGCCCGAATTCTCTTTAAACTTACAATGTCTCCCTCTATTATATTATCTCTTATCCTGCTCTCTTCTGTTCTTCCCCCAACACAACCTCCCTGCCCCATCATGCCCTCCTCGCCTCTCCTCTTCTCATTCTCTTAGTTCCCTCCCCATCCCCCCATGCTCCCAATTTTCTCAGGAGATTTTGTCCCTTTCCCCTTCTCCAGAGGACCATGTATGTCTCTCTTAGGGTCCTCCTTGTTTACCAGCCTCTCCAGCAGCCTGGGCTGCAGGCTGGCAATCCTTTACTCTATGTCTAAAAATCCACATATGAGTGAGTTCATACAATGTCTGTTTTTTTTTTTGTGACTATATTATCTCCCTCAGAATGGTTTCTTCTAGTTCCATCCATTTGCCTGTGAATTTCAAGATTCCATTGCCCTTTTTTTTTCCCCACTGAGTAGTACTCTATTGTGTAAATGAACCAAATTTTGTCTATCCATTCTTCAGTTGAATGGCATCTAGATTGTTTCCAGATTCTGGCTATTACAAATAATGCTGCTATGAACATAGTTTAACAGATATCCTTGTTGTAGAAATGTGCTTCTTTTGGGTTTATGCCTAAGAGTGTAATTGCTGGATCTTGTGGTAGACTGATTCCCATTTTCCTGAGGAATCGCCATACAGATTTCCAAAGTGACTGTACGAGTTGGCACTCCCACCATCAGTGGAGGAGTGTTCCCCTTTCTCCACAACATCTCCAGCATAAACTGTCATTGGCGTTTTTGATTTTAGCCATTCTAACAGGAGTAAGATGGTATCTCAGAGTTGTTTTGATTTGCAGTTCCCTGATGGCTAAGGATGTTGAACACCTTCTTATCTGTCTTTCAGCCATTTTAGATTCCTCTAATGAGAATTGTCTATTTATTTCTGTACCCCACTTTTTAATTGGGTTATTTGGTGTTTTGGAGACTAGCTTCTTGAGTTCTTTGTAAATTTTGGAGATCAGCCCTCTGTTGGTTGTGGGGTTGCTGAATATCTTTTACCAATCCGTGTGCTGTCATTTTGTCTTGTTGAATGTGTCCTTTGCCTTACAGAAGCTTCTCAGTTTCAGGAGGTCCCATTTATTAATTGTGATTTTTAGTGTCTGTGCTACTGTTGTTATGTTCAGGAAATGGTCTCCTGTACCAATTCATTCAAGGGTATTTCCTACTTTCACTTCCAATAAGTTCATTGTGGCCGTGTTTATGTTGAGGTCTTTGATCCATTTGAACTTAAGTTTTGTGCATGTCAATAGACATGGATCTATCTGCAGTCTTCTACACACCAGCATCCAGTTATGCACGCACCATTTGTTGAAGATGCTTTCTTTATTCCATTGTATAGCTTTGGCTTCTTTGTCAAAAATTGGTCGTTTATAGGTGTGTGGGTCAATATCAGTGTTTTCAACTCAATTCCATTGGTCTACCTGTGTATTTTTGTGCCAATACCAAGCTGTTTTCAGGACTATATCTCTATCATAGAGCTTGAATCCAGGATGGTGATGCCTCTGGAAGTTCTTTTATTGAACAGGGTTGCTTTGGCTATACTGGGCCTTTTGTTTTTCAATATAAATTTGAGAATTGTTTTTTCAAGTTCTGTGAAGAATTGTTCTGGAGAGATCAACAATAACAGGAACATACCTGAACATAATAAAACAATATACAGTAAGCCAACAGCCAAAATCAAACTAAATGGAGAGAAACTCAAAGCTATTCCTCTAAAGTCAGTAACAAGACAAGACTGTCCACTCTACATATCTCTTCAATATTGTACTTGAAGTTCTAGCTAGAGCAATAAGACAACAAAAGGAGATCAAGGGGATACAAATTGGAAAGGAAGAAGTCAAGCTTTCACTGTTTGCAGATGATATGATAGTCTACATAAGTGAAGCAAAAAACTCTACCAGGGAACTCCTACAGCTGATAAACACCTTCAGCAAAATGGCAGGGTACAAGATTAACTCAAAAAAAATCAGTAGCCCTACTATATATGGATGATGAATGTGCTTAGAAAGAAATCAGAGAAACATCACCCTTTACAATTGCCACAAACAACATAAAATACCTTGGGGTAACACTAACCAAAAAAGTGAAAGACCCGAATCATAAGAATTTTGAGTCTTAAAAGAAAGAAATTAAAGAAGATACCAGAAAATGGAAGGCTCTCCCATGTTCTTGTATAAGTAGGATCAACATAGTAAAAATGGCAATCTTGCCAAAAGCAATTTACAGATTCTGCACAATCCCCATCCAAATCCCAGCACAATTCTTCGAAAAACTTGAACTTCAGCAGTAATAACTCTTTCTTTCTCATCTATCCCTGTCCCTTTGAGGTCTCTGAGCTGGGACTACTTTGTCTGCTCACAGCCATTCTGAACAACTGAATTATGTGTATATTTGTGAATTCTTATAAAAGAGCAGTTTACCCAAGCCCTAGAAAACAGTGAAGATGAGATACAGACACATACAATTACAGTCTGTTACAGAGCATGTGACTTCCTTTTCTTGTGAATAGAGTGCCTAGGCACTGAAGATTTTACCATCTGTAAATCTATGTGTCAGCTTCACTGTCTCAGATCAAGCTCTATTTTCAAACATTGTGGTCTAAAGGACAGTCTCCTCAGCCTTGGAAGTCACACATGTGCCTGCACTCAGGTACTGTGATGAACAGAGTCATTGTTTGTCTGTCTTTAATCTGAGGCACCAGTTTAACTCCTTTATTGACCTGTGTCTTTAATACAGATGATCATTATGCTAACTCCTTAGATTCTACAAAAAAGTTCTTGATCATAAACTTCTACATTTGGAACATCTGAATTGTTACATAAATAAAACCTAACATTTGTGGAGTAAATTTCCTTTACACAGTTGTTTAGAAGCATCTTGTAAAATAAGTGAATTATTATTTCAAGCATTTAATCCAATTAATTTTGTTACAGTGTAATGAAGACAAAATGTGTCCGCTTCCCCTCTCTGTTTTCTTTCTAAACATTCCATTAAGTTTGATTTTTCCATTCATATTGTAACACAATTGGTAGGAATGGGAGATTTAGATTTGTAGTTACAAGAAGGGAAGAAGTAGCATCATTCAGTGAGTACTGGAGTCAAGCAGCATTTTGGGCTATATGATGCATTTTGACTATTGTTTAGTGTAGAGCAGGTGATAACCTAGGACAGGTTTAAGAGGATTAAATGGTCCCTGGACACATAAATCAGATTCAAGTCACAGATTTCTTTGAAATCATTGGAGCCTGGTTGCAGCAAGAATCCAGATGAGTAACTTGTTTTCTGCTACATGGAAAAATTGGAACACTCACAGACACAAAAACATAGGATTTTGTAGAATGACTTCTTAGGGTCATTTTTGACACCTGTTCCAGTGAGCACAAATCCTTTTCTATTTTAATACTGTGACTATTGGAAAGTTTCAAGAAGAAAGTTACTATAGTTTCCTAAAGACTGAGTCAGGTTGTAATGTGTACTGTGTAATTCTAACATATGGTGCAGATGGAGTGCAAGCTGCACCTGAAAAAGTTGACTGCTTCTAGCATTTGGTGTTTATATTGTGATTTTAAAATAGCTATCCCATAGACAGAGGGTGTGTGTGTGTGTGTGTGTGTGTGTGTGTGTGTGTGTGTGTGTGTGTTATGTGTGTTTGTGTGAGATAGTGTACATGTGTGTGTGTACATGTGAGAGAGAGACAATGTGTCTATGTATGTGTGTGTGTGTGAGAGAGAGAGAGACAGACAGAGAGAGAGAGAGAGAGAGAGAGAGAGAGAGAGAGAGAGAGAGAGAGAGTTTGTATTTAGAGGCACAAAAGAGAGAGGAGTCTACTTGGGTTTAGAAAATGTAAGAATCACCCATGTCACAATTGTTAACTACTAACTCTCAATGCTTCCTCAAGTCAAAGTGAGGACCAGAGGTCTTATGAGAAGATATATTCTAAAAATAAGACTTCCTACTTCAACTTCAATAGCATTGTTCTTATTATATATCTACAACTTTGCATCACTAACACTGAATCCAAAGGGTCATGTTGAGAAGCAGTTAGCTGCAAGAGGAGAAATCTTCTTTGACAGTCAAACATATCCAAAATTTCTGACTTTTATTATTTTGATTTTATAAGCCCTGCTTAAAACTCTGAAAATTTTTCTCACTGTCCATTGAAAATATATTTTAAATCTCTCTCACACTGGGATTAATATAATGAAATAACCAGTAGGCAATTGTGCATCTCCACAAGCAAGTCCTGTAACCCAAACCCTGACATTGAGTAATACTTATGTTTTACAGGAAGGGAATTCTCCAACTAAACACAGATGTCTATTGCACAGGGCAGTCTACCCACACATGGCCCCTTGAAGCAGCTATCTCAATTTATCAGCTCTTTTGTATTATCATATCACTCAACAATAGATGTTTTATTCCAAGGAATTTATGGATAATGAATTTGTTTGACACTGACATCCCAATAGTTCTAGTGGCAATAGTCCCTCTAAATTTAAGCATTTTCTTTCATTCTGTAGTTGAGGATTCAACCATATGAATAATTTTATTTCATTGTGTACACGAGGGCACACAAAGCACTTTTGTAAAGAGCTCAGATGAGCCTGTTTCTAGTTGTTTCATAGACTGAGATTCTTCTTAAATATGCATTGATACTATTTTTTAATTTAAAGCTTTTTTATATAATATGTTTTCGACACATTTCTTTTTTCTTTTTTTTGGGGGGGGGGTTGAGACAGGGTTTCTCTGTATGATTTTGGAAGCTGTCCTGGAACTCACTCTGTAGTCCAGGCTGGCCTCAAACTCATAGAGATCCGCCTGCCTCTGCCTCCTGAGTGCTGGCATTAAAGATGTGTGCCACCAGCACCCAGTCTTTGGTCACATTTCTAAATGTGATAAATTCTGACTGATAAGATCAGATGAAGAGAATTATGTGTGTGCCTTGGCAGGATTACAATTCTTGACTCATCTTCCTTCAAATAGTCCTACTTACCACCCTGCCATTACCACTGCATTATTTTCAAACAAATCCTGAACATTTTTATCATCTAACCATTGGTTGGTATAAAATTTCTCTTTACTTTTCATACATTTTTTCACTTTTTTGTTCAGGCTGAATCAAATGAAGTTCCAAATATTTTGTTTGGTTTACATGATTTTTAAAACTTTATTTATTCAAATAAATTCATTGTATTTGGATTCACTTTGTTATAGAGGCTGGCCTGAAAGTCAGGAGGCATAAGTTTTAGGTTCTTGGGTATTGTGATTATAGGGATGTGCTGCCACACATGGGTCACATGTTTCTTAAAGCACCTTATATCAAGAGCTTCCTATTCTTCATTTTTACTGTAATTTATTTAAAGAAAAAACAATATTTTCAGCCTATAGGATTTTCACTAACATTCTTTAATATGAACCTTTCCCCTAATTTGAATTGACTTTGGTCTGACTTTTTGCAAGGAGGCTAAAAACGTTATGCGGTATGTTTTTCTGTTGCATCATTCTGGGGAGACCATATTATCTGATTCTTCTCCTTGTATTTTTGTGATAGAGATTGGTCTTGGCTTTGATACTATTCTGCTCTGTCTGCTGTAAATGCTCCTTGTCAATAGCATCTGTAATTATTGTTGATTATTGCCTAGTTGCAACAATTCGTTAATAGATTGTACTTACTTTTGTTCATCAGATTTTTTTTTTTAACAGAAGAAAAGCAATACTTCATGAGGAGACTAGGGTGTTATAGGTGAGGAGAATATGTTGTGTAACATTTACCTCCTAGAAATGTAGAAAGCCTAAATTTTACTTATGGTGGTTGCAGTTTTAAAACTAGTTTTTCATGTAAATGACCTTAGGGTCGACGTTTCTAAAACAACATGGCTCTTGCTAGTATGTAGAAAATGGTTAACTTCTGTAATTTCTATTGTAGAACTTGACCAATTAAAAGATTGGTGTAGTCAGCATATTTTGTTATTTGTCATGATTCTTTCTCACAGCAGCTCTAACTCAGAAATAAGAATAACTATTTTTGTATGGTATGCTGATGTGGTAATTAGGCATCAGAAGGCAAAGAATACTGCCCATTATTTCTTGGGTTGGCAGCAAACCTGTGATCTGGTTTTTAGTTTATGACTCTCAGTTTTGTTCTATTTTGTTCTGCAATTCTTCATCTCTCTTTAGATTTAGCAGTTAATAATCATACACACAATATTAATACTCATGAAATTTTGTTAAAACTACGTTGAAGCCATGTATCTACACATTTTTATTCTGTTGGCACATTCTCAAATTCCTTTTGAGTTTCCATTTTTGTGACAATTACAGAACAAAACAAAAACCACAAAAAGAACCCAAAACAAATAGTTGTCTACTGAAGGTATTTGTGGTACAATATAGGAAGATAATAAGTTAAGTAATTATACCATGGACAATTAAGATGACATTTAGACTTTAGAAATTATAATGTTGATATTTTTTAATATCTGTCTTCTCTAGGAATGTTGGTAATTGTAACCTATTCAAAATACATAGGTTTATTACCAAAATATAAGTAATTACTTAAGAGATCTGACATGGATAATTCAAAGAACACTTCTAAATTGTTTGAAATATTTTTCCCACATAAATGCTCTTTTATCATTACCTTATATAGATCCACCTAGGTATCTATTGTGTCTAGTGATGGTTATAGCGTCTCCTCCATCACCACAGTAAACCAGGCTTTACATGAAGCGAGGAATTCGTGAGCTTCAGAATTGGACATAAGGCCAGCATTGTTCAAGCTTCAAGTTTGTTACTAAACTTGAATGGTTCTGAAGCATATTTCAAATCTAACAGGAACAGATGAATTGACTCTGCAGCATGGTCACTATAAGGTCTGTGACATCTGTTGGATCTTCAAGTAAAAGACCAGTTCATTCTAATCAATGCACCTGTCAAACATGAGATACCTTTATCAGTGATGGGTGACATATTTACAAAGAAAAAAATCCAGAAGGAAACTTTAGTTTTTATTTAGAAAGAAACAAAACTAATAGCAGACATTTAGTGATTCTATAAGACAGAATTTAGAGAAAAATGATGGATGTGCTGTAAGTACAAACAGCAAATTAAGTTTGAATTTTAATGTGATACATGTTCTGCTTAATGCCTTCATTAGCATATGAAGATTTTTGTCTTGCAGTTTGTCTGAAGTAAATTGGAAAAACATCTATAAGATAGATCCCTAGGATCTTTGGCGCCTGCAGTGACCTTCAAGTTGTATGCTAGCACAATTTTAACAGGATGTAAAACTCAAGACGCTTACCTAAGTTACACATTTTGAAAAATTTTTAAAGAAATCATGTATTTGTGTCCTCAAGCATATTTCCTATATTTAATAACATTCTATTGTATTTACAGAACATCTTAGACAAGTGTAAATCTCCCTCAAGATACATTCATTAGACATTTCATTTCTACTTCCTGCATGAGGGATCCAAAGTGCAGTAAGGCTAAGGACCTTGTCCACTCAGCTGTGAACAGTGACGGAGTCTTTCTGATTCAACACCAAGAGTTTACTTTATAACTTCAGGAGGCTAATGTTACAAGCACACAAGTAATGCTGTAATTTCACATAAACTCATGTGTTTATATGAAGACTTGTAAAAATAATATGTTTGCTGAGTTATATTAACCTTTATTTTTAATGTGGCTGGAACCCAGAGAGTAATCAATGAAGCTAAATGCCATGTGCCAGGCCCCACAAAAGCATAGCGAAAACAGAGTGACAAGCAGCCTCTCTGAACTTCTCAGTAACTATTTGGTGTTACTATGAAATTAGAGTTTAATTATCTCCCTGGAAACAACCTAACAGATAAATAAATAAGAAAGTAATGAAATGGCTCTGCCAATCTATTAAAAATAGAATTTTGTGCTATAAGCATAATTTTGGATATCATCTTACTGGGAAGGTGGCTGGAAATTTGTTCTATGTTTAACATATTTGTTTTATTTCTTTGAGAATGTTGTGTAATTTGCTTTGATCATATTCATCATTCCCCCTGCTCCTCCTCCAATCCACCCACTCCTCCTTTCTCCACCCACCATTGTGTCCTATTTCTTTCTCTCTCATTTATTCTTTCTCTTTATTTCTTCCTTTCTTTCTCTCTCTCTCTCTCTCTCTTTCTTTCTTTCTGCCTTCATTTCTTTCTCCCATTTTTTTCTTTCTAAGGCCAATTAATGTAGCCCAAACATTCCTAGAAATGTGACCTTCTACTAGAGTGTGGTTAATCTATCAGAGACTTTGCTGTAACAGAAAACTGACCCTTCCTTTCCTAGAAGATAACGGTTGCCTATAGTTTCTTTGATCTGGTGTAGATTTTCATTTCCAACTCTCCTCTCTATACAAGACTGATCTATCTTACTCTTGAACTGGTCTCTTGCATACTGTCACAACTGCTGTGAGTTCATATGTGTAGTGGCCCTGCTTGACCAGAAGACAATAGTCATCCTTCTGCTTTGGCTCAGGTACTCTTTCTGTTCACTCTTCTACAATAATTCCCAAGATTTTGAAGTAAGGGGTGGATATATATATATATATATATATATATATATATATATATATTATATATATTACATTTAGTGCTGAACATTCTAAAGTCTCTAATTCTCTTCACTTTGGACTCTTGTGAGTCTCTTGATTTTCTGCTACTTCAAACAGAAGCTTCTCTGACAAGGTTTATTAGATGGTATAATCCATGGATATAAAGATATATCATTATGATTTGGTTTAATGCACTGTTCATTCATCAGAATAACAGTAGTAGTTTCTAATTTAGAATCTATGATTTGTCTAAGCATAGGTTATTGGCCCTATAATGGTGCCAAGCAGAGGCTTCACCTTGTGGGCTGGTCCTAAGTACAATCAGAAAGTAGTTAATCTCTAATTCATGGTACTGTTTCACAGTCCGTGTGTCTTTTCTGGCCAGTAATAATTGTAGATACAGAGTTCACAGGTGAGTGATAATAACTTCACACAAATAGCACCTTTTAAAGCTACAAAGCTTAGACAGTAGGGATAAATGTTCCAGGTCAGTATCAGCTTGAACTGCCTATGTTCTATGACTCAAGCATGTGATATAGAGTGTACTACTGTAGAGCCTGTAAGAAACCAACCCATGTGTACATGCTTTATTATTAAGTACGGTACAGTTTTAAGGAGTCCCATGCATTGGAAGCCAGGCTTCTCAAGCACACTGAGCTAGCCTATTGAGAATTCTATACAAGGAATGAGCTTCCCTGTTTTCTCCATAATGCAGAAGAATTGAGTCTATGACTTCAGGCACAGCTAAAAATTCTCCTTCATGCTAGCAGTATTATTCCTCTGTAAGTATTTTTTATTATCCTAGTAATTCACTATCATGGAGAATGAAAATTTTGTAATACTGATATTTTCTTCAAGTGGTAGTAACTTGGATAAGTCAAAAATATTCATTGTGCCGGGCATTGATGGCACATAACTTTAATCCCAGCACTCGGGAGGCAGAGGCAGGCAGATCTCTGTGAGTTCGAGACCAGCCTGGTCTACAAGAGCTAGTTCCAGGACAGCCTCCAAAGCCACAAAGAAACCCTGTCTTGAAACCACCCCCCCACACACAAAAAAATATTCATTGCTCCAGAATTTTACTTTTGGGAAGTTAAAAATATATTTTGTATTCTGACAAATTTCTGAAATTCAGATGATCATACTTTATATTGTGTCCATTAAACACATACAGAAAAGCTCAGAAATTACTGTGTGCACTAGGGTCAGATGTATTCTTTCTTTGTCTACTTTTATAAAATCCAATTTACATTTTGATCCTGCCCTAGTTTATTTTTTAAATTTCACTACCTGTTTACACTTATGGTTTCAGACTTCAAGTAACTTCACTGTAAAGTTGCAGAATTGAAAATAGAGTGAAAGAGAGATCACCTGAAGAAGGTTCTACTTGATATCCGTAAGAATAACAAATGAGAAGGGTGATAGGATGCTCAAGATTAGACTCTTTACTTAAGACTTTGGCTAGCTAAGTCTGGCCATGCCTAATATGGCATGGTGGAATTATGTTTTTCTTATTGTTTGAATTCAGTATTTAACACAGTGAATTTAAAAATCAAACTTCATTGAAAACATTCAATCAGATTTCTTTGAAATTAATTTTGATGTTATGTAAAAATGGACAAAATCTCTAAATTGAAACTTTTATGGAGAGAGCAATTTGTATATGTTTTACATTACATTTTCCATTTTCCTCCCAATACACACAATAGATCATTTTACTACTTTATTTGCAGGAAATTCCTCATATTTTGGTTAGTTTCCTTGTGTGCATTTAGTATTCATGAGACTTCAGTTTAAAAATGTTAACAAGGATGACACGGTTAAAAATAAGACGAACTCCTGAAGGGGACTAGGCATTGAAGATACACAGAAGTATGCCCCTCTCTTCAAAATTATGCCAGCAGCATTTCATGCTTGTGAGAACACAATTGTCAGTGCTGTAAAACTATGCATATTGTTTCATAAGCCATTATCAACAAATAATATTTACTGAGAAACCCTGGAGGAAATGAAACTCTGTTAACTGAAAACATAATATATTTCCAATGGCTGACTTCCATATGGGGGCATTTTCCAGCCAAATGGTTAGAGAGCTCTTAAATATATTTGCATTAATGTCATCACTATTTACCCAAAAATTTAGTAGGAAAGCTGATCGTCCCTTGAAAAGGAGTAATCTCATGTTTAAAGAGTAGTGATTTTTTCCAACCAGATTAACACAGTTTACTTAACTGTACCTTTTCCCTGAGGAACTAGTTTACAAATGGAGAGATCATGAAACCTTCATGCTCACCCTCACAGTTCTGTGTGATGTTTAGTCATGAAGAATTAGAAGGGGGTAGATAAACAGAATTTTAAAATAATATTGAAAAATTACCATGTAGAGAATAGAAGAAGTGTCCATGGCAATTCATAGACCTACAAAATTAAGCTAGAAGCTGATTGTATTTTAAGGCTCAGAGTAGAAATTCTAATGATTTTTATATAACTTGTGCCAGACTAAACATGAATATAAATCTATCAGTACAGCAAACCTCCATCACACAGTCACTATAAAAGTATATAAAAGTCTTCACAATTATGAAAGAGACATTTTATCTCTTCTCTAAATCTTTCTCTCAATAACCCTGAATCAACAGCAAAGTGTTAAAGGGTTATATAATATAAACTTGGTAAGCATTGAATATAACAGTTTTTGACTGTTGACACTTGGTCAACAGAGCACCTCAGTTGGCGCTTTTCTGGGATGAACAAAAACACAGTGTATTACTTGTGGCAACATAATAGGAAATAAATTATGCTGTAAAACAGTTTAAAGTATGATTAGAATTATAGTCTCTATACAGAAGGAAATATAAGAAGACTATGAAGGTAAATAAAAACAATGTACACATATTAACATGCATATATATGTTATAGATGAAAGATTAATAAAAATAGATAAGTAGTTAAAAATCAGAAAAAGCATTAGCATTAATAGGGTTTTTGAAGGGAGCAAGTTTTTTTTTAATATAATTTATTCTTTAAATTTCATTTTACATTCCAACCACAGTTCTCTCTCTTATCCATTCTTCTGCGTCCCTCACCTCCCCCACAGCACCCCCAACCACTCCTCCACTCAGGTAAGGTTTTCCAAGGGGAGTCAACAAAATCTGACAAAATAGGTTGAGACAGGGCCAAGCCCTTCTCCCATGCATTAAGGCTGAGCACGGCATTCCAACATAGGGAATGGACTCAAACAAGATAGCTTATGTACCAGTTTTGTATTATGGTCCTTCTGCCAGGGGCCCCTCAGATAGCCCAAGCTTCACAACTTTGTCCCATATATAGAGGGCCTACCTACTTTGGTCCCCTGGAGTCTCCACAACTGTAGGTATAAAGTTCATCATTTTCTACCAGCTGGCTTAGCTGTTTCTGTAGATTTCTCCAGCCTGATCTTGACCTTGCTTGCTCATATATTCTCTCCTTCCCCTCTTTGACTGGATTCCCATAGCTCGGCCTGGTTCTTGGTTGTGGATCTCAGTGTCTGGTTCCATAGATTACTGACTGAAGGCTCTATAATGATAGTTGGGGTGTTCACCTACCTGATTACAGGGGTAGAACTGTTCGGCCATCCCCTCCACTGTTGCTATGAGTCTCAGCTGGGGTCCTCCTTGTGTATTCTTGAGAATTACCCTAGCACCAGGTTTCTCCCTAATCCCATAGTGACTCTCTCTATTAATATATCTCTTTATTGCTCTTCCACACCATCCCTACTCCCTTCACCCTCTTGTTCCCTCATGTTCTCTTTCCCCCTCCCCTCTCCCTTACCATCTCCTGTCCCCAGTTTACCCAATAGACCTCACCTAATTTCCCTCCCCACGGTGATCCGTGTGCCCCTCTCAGGGTCCTCCTTATTACCTAGCTTCTTTGGAGATGCCGATTATAGTCTGGTTATCATTTTCTTTACATCTAATCTCCACTTATGAGTGAATACATACCGTGTTTGTCTTTCTGAGTATGAGTTCCCTCACTCAAGATGTTTTTTTTTCCCTAGTTCTATACATTTGCCTACAATTTCCATGAGGTATCTTTTTTTTTTTACAGCTGAGTAGTACTCCAATGTGTAAATGTACCATATTTTTTATCCATTATTTGGTTGAGGAGCATCTATATTGTTTCCGTGTTCTGGCAATTAAAAATACTGCTGCCATGAACATTGTTGAGCAGGTGTCCTTTTGTATGATTGAGCATCCTTTGTATATATGACCAAGTGAGGTATCACTGGGTCTTAAGGTAGATTGATTCCCGATTTTCTTAGGAAGCACCAAACTGATTTCCTAAGTACAAGTTTGTACTCCCACCAGCAGTACAGGTGTGTTTCCCTTAGTCCATATCCTCTCCAACCTAAGATTTCCTCAGTATTTTTGATCTTATCCATTCTGGCAGGTGTAAGAGTCATTTTGATTTACATTTCGCTGATAATTAAGGATGTTGAGCAATTCCTTAAATGTCTTTTGGCCATTTGAGATTTTTCTGGTGAGTATTCTCTGTTTAGCTTTGTACCCCATTTTTCAACTGGGTTATTTTGTATTTTGGTGTATAGTTTCTTGAGTTCTTTATATATTTTGGACCTTAGTCCTTTGTCTGATGTGGAGTAGGTGATGATCTTTTCACATCCTTTAGAAAGTCTTTTTGTGTTATTGACAGTGTCCTTTGCCTTACAAGAGGAAGGGACAAAGTTTTTCATAAAATTAATCACCTTGAAGATTACACATGTGATTATCTGTGTATATGGAATTTCTGAATTAAGTCAAAAATATCTAAAAGTTACAGTCAATGTGGAACAAATAGCTTAAAAATATTAAACATAGAACATCTATCAAGGACTTTCTGTCTTTCAGAGTTTCCATGGAAAAGTCAGGTGTAATTCCAGTAGGTTTCCCTTTGTATGTTATTTGGTTGTTTTCCTTTGCTGCTCTTAATATTTTTTCTTTATTGCGTAAGTTTGGGGTTTTGATTATTATGTGGTCAGGAGACCTTTTTTGTGGTCCACTCTATTTGGTGTTCTTTAGACTTCTTGTACTTTGATTGCCATGTCTTCCTTTAGGTTGGGAAAGTTTCCTTCTATGATTTTGTTGAATACGTTTTCTCCATCTTTGAGCTGGGTTTCTTCCTCTTCTTCTATACCTATTATTCTTAGGTTTGGTCTTTTCACTGTGTGTTATGATAAATCTTTCTGCCAAAGCCGCCCGAGCCTCACCACCATGTGGGCGGTCTCCGACAGCCACCTGTGTTCTGCCCGCCTCGTGAATGGACAAAATAATACAGAGACATATTAGGTACAAAGTTGCTTGGCCAATGACTAGGATTCTCGTCTGTTAGCTCAGTCTTAGTTATCATAAATCTATATATTTTATAAGACTTATCTTATAGATGATGCCTTTCGCTGGTGCCCTCTCTTGTAGGTGGCTCATATCCTGCTGCTGAAGGAAGCAAAGGGGAAAAGGGACACTTCCTATTTCTCCTTGCTTAAGTATGAGTCTCCTTGCTATGTCACTTCCTGCCTGGATCACCACTTCTCTACTACATTTCCCAGAATCCTCTTTGACTCCTAGTCCCACCTAACTTGCTGTCTCATTGGCCAAACAAGTACTTTATTCAATAATCAATAAGATGAACACACACAGTACATTCCCCATCAACTATGTCCCATATTTCCTGTATATTTTGTGTTAGGGATTTGTTGGACTTAAGATTTTCTTTGGTAGATGACTCTATTTCTCCTAGTGTGTCTTCAAATCCTGAAATCCTCTCTTCCAACAAAGGACACAGTCAACAAGACAAAATGGCAGTCCACAGATTGGGAAAATATATTCACCAACCCCACAACCAACAGAGGGCAGATCTCCAAAATTTACAAGGAACTCAAGAAGCTAGTCTCCAAAACATCAAATAATCAAATTAAAAAGTGGGGTACAGAACTAAATAGAAAATTCTCAACAAAGGAATCTAAAATGGCTAAAAGACACATAAGGAAATGTTCAACATCCTTAGCCATCAGGGAAATGCAAATGAAAACAACTCTGAGATACCATCTTACTCCTGTCAGAATGGCTAAAATCAAAAACACCAATGACAGTTTATGCTGGAGAGGATGTGGAGAAAAAGGGAACATTCTTCCACTGCTGGTGGGAGTACAACTCATACAGCCACTTTGGAAATCAGTATGGTGATTCCTCAGGAAAATGGGAATCGGTCTACCACAGATACAGCAATTCTACTTTTAGGCATATACCCAAAAGAAGCACATTCATACAAAAAGGACAACTGTTCAATGATGTTCATTGCAGCATTGTGTGTAATAGCCAGAACCTGGAAGCAACCTAGAAGCCCCTCAGCTGAAGAATGGATAGAGAAAATATGGTACATTTACTCAATGGAGTACTACTCAGCAGAAAAAACAATGGAATCTTGAAATTCACAGGCAAATGGATGGAACTAGAATAAACCATTTTGAGTGAGGTAACCAAGTCACAAAAAGACATACATGGTAAATACTCATTCATATATGAATTCTACACATAGAGGAAAGGATTACCAGCCTACAACCCACACCACCAGAGAAGCTAAGAAACAAGCAGGGGTCTGAGAGGGACATACACAGTCCCCCGGAGAAGGGGAAAGGACAAGATTTCCTGAGAAAATTGGGAGGATGAGGCAGCAGAGAGGGAGCTAGGAGAATGAGAAGAGGAGGGGTGAGGAGGACAGGAGGGAGCAGGAAGGTTGATTTTGGGGAAGAATACAAGAGAGCAAGATAAGAGATACCATAATAGAGGGAGACATTATAGGTTTAAAGAGAATTCAGGCACTAGGGGAATGTCTGGATATCTACAAAGATGACACCAACTAAAGATCTAAGCCACAGAAGAGAGGCTACATTAAATGCCCTCCCCTGATAATGAGATTGAACACTAACTTACATGACATCCTATAGCCTTCATCCAGAAGCTGCTGGAAGTAGAAGCAGACACCCACAACTAATTAATAAACTGAACTGTAATCTAGTTGTAGAGAAGGAGGAATGATTAGCAAAGGGGTCCAGACTAGGCTGTTTAAACCCACAGAAACAGCTGACCTGAACAAGGGAGATCTCTTGGTCCCCAGACTGATAGCTGGCAAACCAGCATGTAACTGATCCAGACTCCATGAATGTAGATGTCAGTGAGAAGACCTCAGAAATCTATGGGGCCCCTTGTAGTAGATCAGTACTTATCCCTAGCATAAGAATGGACTTTGGGAGCCTTTTCCAAATAGAGGGATACTCCCTGAGCCTAGACACAAGGGATGGGCCTAGGCCCTATCCCACAGGATATGACAGACTCTGAAGACACGCTGAGGAAGGCCTCACCCTCCCTTGGGAGCAGAAATGGTATGGGATGGGTAGGGTATTAGTTGGGGCGGGGGGGGGGCAGGGAAGGGGCAGGGAACCGGAATTGAAATGTAAAACAACTTTGTTTCTAATTCAAAAAAATTTTTAAAAAGATTTGGGACAAAGTAAATCTGAAAAACAAAAAAAAAATATTAAAGATAACAACATGTATGACTGGTTGATAAAAAAAGCTAACGATAAACTTTGTAGAGTCTAGTACCTTCTGCTTAGCTTGAATCCTATATAACTGCCAACATGTCATGTAGAAATGTCATTTAATATAGTCCATTGTGCTTCCTTGTTTGAGGTATAAGGAAAAATTTGTGCTGGGCAGTGGTGGTTTATTCCTCTAATCCCAGTGCTCCGGAGGGAGATACAGGCTGATCTCTGGGAGGTTGAGTCCAGCCTGGTCTACAAAGTGAGTTCCAGGACAACCAGGACTGTTTCACAGAGAAACCCTTTATCAAATTCTTCCCCCATCTTGAAAAAAAAAGAAAATAAAAGTTTGCATCATGAAAGTAGACTTTGTGGTTCCAACATAAAAATTAATGATTTGTCTGCTCACCATAAGGATTTTTATTAGCATTATAGTTAAATTACACCATTATGCTTCAATCTTTGTTTGAATAAAAATTTGAGTAATTTCCTTTCTATACTTCTGTGTTTACTATGTAGCCATCTGGGGTATAGTTAACTATTAATCTCAAATGGTCCCACCATGAGCTGGCTAGTGACTATTTTTGTCCTTTGAGGATAAGTTCTGCCTAGACATGTATTATAGTAATTATCAGCACTTGGCCAGTGGCACAATGGATAAAACAGTAATGATTAGGCTAGGTAATTTTCTTTCTTTTATATGGAGTAAGAAACTTAAAGAAATAATCCAATGTTAATGTAAATATGATGAATAAATGTTGAATTTTCATAGAATCATTTGAAATAATGATCTACATTTGGCTTCTTCAGGAAAACGTTTCTGAATGATTAGAGTTGACATGAAGCTAGAATTGCATTTTGAAGCTGAAGACATTTTCATCTCTCTAAAGTCTGTAAGTACTGTAGGACTTATGCTAATGTTTTAGTATCTTTAAACAAAATGTGAACTTCAATCATTGAAATGAACTCTGTTAGTTTTGACCAAAAGAAGAGCCACACATAAATAACAAGTACAGATCAAGACTTTACCGAAAAATAAATCCCTCAGTTTTTAATTAAGGGAAGGAAAACAGAGCAATTGTATTTGACTGTATAATCAGCTCTGAAAAGCTGGGTTTAATATATCTTTTTAAATAAATCTATATAATATTAACTTACATCCCTTATAGCTTGCTATTAATCTGAAAGCCCTAGTAGTTTGTTCCATCAATTGTGCTTGTTAATTTGACATTAGTTCCTTGAACTGGGGATCAAATTCTTCAAACTGACATCACACTTTTGAGTGACACTTACACCATTGATTTCAATGATCATCGTCACCTCCATCACTATTCTACTTCTCTGTAGCAAATGTGTTTGTTGTTAAGCAGCAAGTGATTCCAACAGCAGTGGCAATGTTCAGTTTTCGATGACATATTGGTAACATATGGTCTTTGTCTGAAAGCACAGTATAGTAATGTTTTGTCCCTGGTATAACACACACATATATAGTATTTAATTAATAAAATGTGATTTTTTTCATGGCCCTTTATTATTTTTTTCCTGGCACTTGCTCTGTAGACCAGGCCGGCCTAGAACTCACAGAGATCTGCCTGCCTCTGCCCTCTTAGTGCTGGGATTAAAGGCATGGACCACCAACAACCTGCCTTTTCATGGCCTTTAAAGAAAAGAATCCCTCTCGGTTGTTTTCACACGAAGCCTCCCTTTTGCTTCCCCATTAGTTAGGCTGTTATCCCAGTGCATGTGATGGTTTCTGGGTTTCTTATATGTTCCAAGGCTCTCTTACTCTCCTAAGAAACTACTAATTTTAGGTTTTTAAAATGGCACTCTTTACTTCTTGTGAGTTTTCAAAGCTTTAGTGAGGTAAGGTTTCATGGTAACCTAGAAAATCCTGCAGACAGTCTTTCTTCTCTAAATATCGGCTGCCTCACTGTGTTCTAGCTCCAACATCTGGATGTTGAAAGCTTTCTAAAGGATCATTGTGCTTCTATTTTCATTCATCATGAGTTATTTTCCTTAAAGCAACCAGAAGAAAATTGGAAATGATAAATCTGGTGTGTGCATGCAGGTTCTCACTCCCACTCTTTTTCTGTGTCTCTCTGATCACCACAGTCTTTGTGATGAAATGCAAATTTCTCTCCCATCTCACCCAACCTGCATCTTAAACAGCTCACCCACATTCACACAGCTTCGAATTTTTCTCCTTTTTCGCAGTTAATATTTCTATAATGTCCCCGTACTAGGACAACGTAACCTTGCACTTGCTGTGACTGGCTGTAAACATGATCTGGTCTCACCTCCACAGAGAAGGCTGGCCTGGACTGAAGACGTTCTCCCCAATTCCCATTGTTTCATTGCTTCCTTTCTTCTTAAGATATAATGATAAATTAATATACTACTTAAATTGCCACTCTGTGATTATAATTAAATAATTTTGAGGTATCAGCCTAAAGTCTGAAATTCTTCAAACAAATGATGTATATATATTTTCTAATATAGAGATAGTCTTTGAAATGTTTGGGTGTGGCTCTACCTTGGTCAAGTTTCCTCCATTGTAGAAGTTAAAAAGATTTAAAGTCTCTTTTTGTATCTTTTAAGTCCATCAATCAATTATTTTTATAACTATTACATACATTTGTGGGGAGCAAAAACTGAAAAGAAGGGACTAATTGAAATACAAGTTATGAGAATGAAATAACACAAAAAGTGAAGACTGACTTGGTGATATAGTAATTATAACTATGCACAAATTAGTGAGGAGGAAAGTCCAGACAACTTTAAGCAAAAGCAGTTACATGTTTTGGAGTTTGCAGTCTTGAATAACCATTTCTAGTTATGTAAAACTTTCCTTTATGATGTATTATTTATATAATTGAAAGTATTTTAAAAATTGGGACAGCATGCTGTCTCTTGGGTAAAGGCCCATGCTGGTGAGTTTTGTGAACTGAGATAAATCTTTCAGTCAATACTCATGTTCTGAGACACATAAAATAAATATGAAAAACAATTTTTAAAAAAGACTTAAAATATTATCTATATATAGAGTTTGATCACTTTCTGAAGTCCGACCATTCATACAAGGATGGTATATTCATTCATACAAGGATTATGTATATTCTTTATTAACATAGATAAATATAGTATATATAAGCATATATGTAATACAAAGAAAGTTTACTATAATTGCTTCATGCTTATGTATATACATAAGCATATAAATATTATATTCACAAGAGTAATATAAATAAAACTAACTACATATTATAAATATGCATCAAACTAGTTTAGTAAAACTAAAATATTTCAAGTGTACAGAGAAGTAAAGTCAGTTGGATTCTACTTTAGTGAATCCTCAAATAGAGTTACATCTTGAAGGTCATTTTCTAATCTACAAACTGAAGAATTCAGAATTCAGAACGTGGGCTTCAAAGCTTCAGTTTCTTTATGTTGGCAGAGGTACTCCCTTTACTAGTCAGTTCAGCACTTTGAACTATAATAATAACTAATCTAATCCCTTCGCAAATGTTAATAGGGGCATATATGACATAAGTAATTCTTTGGACTTTTTATGAAATTTGACCTTTACTCTCTTCTTCAGTTACTTAAAGAATATTTAGGAGTCTTATAAGGGGAAAGTTTCCATATGAAAAAATCCCGACAAAGAATATTCGATGTACCTAACATGAATGCCTTTAGTCCTGGGCTTCCATTATGTCCTATGGCAAATATTTCACTTGCTGATTTATTATTATTGATTATGTCTCTGATGTGTATATCCACTTACATGCAAACATTGTTGTATACTGTTATCAGCAATGCTGAAATAAGTGTCAATAATTGATGCTCATTTAATCCTGGAATATAAGAATATACGCTTATTCAATTCCATTTATTCAAATATAAAACATGCATCTCACTTGATGATTTGATAGCTTTATAGGCATTTCATAGTATTTCTTATAAAAAGAATGAATTGTTATAACTTCAAGACCAGAGAGAGCAGCACATTACTTATGCCAGGTTTTCCTTTTAAGCCACCAGCCAGCTCCCAAATCATGACACAGAGACTTATTTGTTGTTGTTGGTTTTTCACTCTTATTACTCTCTTGGGGGGACTGTCAGCCAGCTCTAAAATAAATCCCACATGGATACTTTTTCTTACTCATGAACATCCAACCTTAGCTTGGTTTATTTCTATTCAGCTTTTCGTAAATTATTCTGTCTTTAATCCTAGAACTTGGGAGGCAGAAGCAGGCAAATCTCTATGATTTTGAGGCAAGCCTGATCTACAGAGTGAGTTCCAGGATAGGCTCCAAAGCTACACAGAGAAACCCTGTATATATATATATATATATATATATATATATATATATATATATATATATATATATGCCCTATCTTACTTCTGTGTATCTTTTGTTCATTCTTACTCCATAGCCATCTGTGTGGCTGGTTGGCCAGCCCCTGGAGTCCTCCTCCTCTTGTTCTCTTGTTCTTTCTCACTTTTCCACCCAGATTTCTTTTTCTATTTATTCTCTCTGCCTTCCAGCCCTGCCTATCCTTGCTCCTGCCTCGGTATTGGATGTTCAGCTCTTCATTAGATCATCATGTGTTTTACACAGGCAAAGAATCACAGCTTCACAGAGTTAAACAAATGTAGCATAAAAGAATGCAACACATCCTTGCATGATTAAAACAAATGTTCCACAGCATAAACAAATGTAACAGATCTTTAAGTAATATTCCATAACACTTATTATTAATTTTGAGTGCTCAGCCTAGCTTAGGCATGTTTCTGGCTAGCTCTTTTAACATAAATGAACCTGTTTCTCTTATTTACCTTTTGCCTAGGTTCTTATTACCCTTCTTACTTCTGTATATCTGACTTTCACTGCCTCTCTATGTCTGCTGGTTGGTGGGCTCCCTGGCTTCTGGCCCAAGGTGTCTCCCATGTTCTCTCCTCCTCCTTCTCTCCTTCTTTTCTCCCTTTCCCCATGGCTAGATTCCTCCTCCTACTTATTCTTTCTGTCTTCCAGCCCCACAACTCCCTTTCTTGCCTAGCTATTGACCATTCAGATATTTATTTGACCAATTAGGTGCCTTAGGCACACAAAGTGAAACAAATGCACCACATTTTTACACAATTAAGCATACATCATTACATCATTATACAAATGCAGCATAAACAAAAGTAACACACCTTTACAGAGTTAAAACAATAGTCTGTAGTGTACACAAATGTAGCAAATATTTGTTGAGTTAGAATAATATTCCACAACACACACCTGCTGTTCACATGGATACTACTACCAACTCATTATTTTTCAACTAATAGATGACATTGACTTTCTTCATTACTCATGACTCTTTTTGTTATGAGGCACATGGAATACATAGCACAATCCTTTTGGGGGACCGTGAATAATATTATTCAAAAAAGCAATATTTTTCCTCATAAGCAAACCTAACAGGATAGTTTTGTGACAAATGCTTATTGAGTTTCTACTCTAGTCTAAGGAAGGTGCTTAGTGACCAGATTGTAAAGTTGTAAGGAAGACTATTGTCCTCATGGCCTGCTTGGGAAAAAAATACAAACTATGTCCAATCCTCCTAGAATAATGTAAATCTTAATAAGTCTGGAAACATTGCTTTGTGTGGGTTAAAGGATGTACTATAATGTGTAAGGTTCTGTCAATAGTGGTAGTTGTATTATACATCATCTTAGTAGGTCCTATTTACTTTCCTTTCCATGATGGGCTGTGGGATAAATGGTCTTCAGTGAAAACCTGAGACTGCAGAGAGCCGTGGAAGACAAGGCATGCTGTTTCTAGAAGACATCATCAGGTGTTAAGATACTTTGCTCTGTCATGTGATGAAATTTAAAAAATCAACTCTCATACTAATTCAGCATGTTCTCTCTCATTATTTGATAGACTTTTGTTTCTTACCATATCATTTAGAAATTTTGTTCTTTCTCTAGATTCTATGCTAGTATAATTTAATAGTGATGTTTGATTTCCTTGAATCTGGCCCATTGGGAGCAGAGTTGGTTATTCACAGACAAAAGTACACCTGGTCATCATTGGAGAGTTGGGGACCTTAATTCAGGGAGTTAGTCAAATGATGCAAGTCTTATATGAGGAAAAAGGTTTTTGAATAGCTAATATGGTTGAGATAGAAAGTTCTCCTGGAAACTTGTCAGTTTCAGCTGGTGTTGCTTTCTCTGATAAAGCTACAGCAATCTTCCCCTGATTAGTTGTCTTCTAAATTACAGGATGTTTTTAAGTGTTGGTCTAACATAAATGCACACGTGCATGCATTCTCAAAAGCTATTCTTAGAATCTTCCATGAAATTCCATTATACAGACCCACAGGAAACTTCACTGGGACAAAATACAGGAGGAATTATATTAGAAACATCAAAACATGTGACATGAAATAAAGCAATTTTCTTTAGCAGGAAAATTGTGAGTACATTGTGTTCATGTGTATGTGTGTGTTCACATGTTTGTGTGTAGTAAGTACAAACTCAGGTTCAGTCTAGGTTGGCTCTGAGGTATTGCATAGTCTAAATTTTCAATTAGTATAATACTTTTATTTAGTTACTGTATTTTATTATTGCCAATAGAAAGACTTGCAACTGACAGTTTAGTGCTCAAATTTTGACATGCCCCTAGAGTTCTTGGAATACCATAAAGTCTTAATTTGTTTATTGTGTAATATTCTAGTAGTTACTTCTATCATATACTGGAAAGCCTGGAGTCTATTTTACCAATTAAAGATTCTGAGGAGACTCAGGGTTCTGTAGAGGCTGCTCTCATTTGGAGAAGCCACACAATCTGGGAAGCTGCTGCTTTGTCTTAAAGTCAGGAAAAACTGAGGGAGTTGCTGAGAGGGGATCCAAGAAACATGCCCCACCCAATGTGTCCTCGCTTACCACCCTGGAGGTTTGATTATGCATTTTAAACCCAGAAAACAGAATAGTAACCTCCACTGGGGAACTGAGCTGAGGTGCAGGCATGAGAGCTGTGGATAATGATTCAAATTGGAATGGGATGTGTAGAAAGAAAAATCAGTGTGCTCATTTGGAGTTGGAAACATATAAAACTTTTTGGGAAGAAAACCCTGAAATTACTGAATTTCCATCAGTTCTTTTGGTTGACACTTTCTAAATAATCATGAATGCATGGCAACTATATTATTAACACTAACACAACAGATCTACTGGGCTACACTAACACAACAGATCTACTGGCCAATTGATGGAATGTTGCTCTTTCATGAACTATTTCTTCCCATTCATGTCAATAAAAAATCTCTTAAAATTTACTATTTCTTTCCATGAACATAATGACTGACACCACTGCTTTCAAAACGAAGTAAAGATACTAAATTTTAGGATAATTTCTAAATAGTGAAGAAATACGTCTGTCTGTCTGTCTGTCATCTATCTGAAAATCATAGTTTTCAAGCCTGCTAAATTATTAAAAAATGGGAATTTTCCTGGAAGTAGAGATGCCCCCAAATTATAGCTTCTATTTTGAAATATTTTATTCAAGTGGACATGGATTTGTGTTCAGGTTAGCCTTGAACTAATGCAGTAGCTCCAATTTAAAAACGCCTTTTTCATGCGCCTACCCACTGGGAGTACCAGACTGTGCCACCATGCCTGGCTCCTGTGGTTCAATTCTATTTGAATGTGGGTGACCATTAGAATCAAGGCCAATGTGGACTTGTTTGTCATGAAGAGGAAAATGATTTCCAGCTCATCTGATAATTACATCTTATTTACTTACTTTAATGAACATTATAAGTTCCAGCATTGAAACATCCGTCCAAAATGTAGCTCAAATTTACTGTGTTGGGTAGCATAGAATTTTTTTTTGTTCAATAAAGTGACTTACAAATGTTCAAACACCTGTGCTGTCATTAATAAATGTGAAAATCTCATGTTTCTACAGAGATCTTCAATATAATACTTATTGAGTGTCACTTCTTTCTATATATGTCAAAAAATAAAGATGCTGTGTTTATGTTTACTTTCTACAGGTATTGCTAACACAGCTTGCAGTTACAAAGTAAAATAATACTTGCCTTAAATTGTATAGACATTGAAGCAGTTTTTAAACTTTTCTTCTTCTCTCATCCATAGCATCCTGACCTCAAGATCACAGTTTCCCCCTCTCTAATTGTCACAGGCCGATCCACCTAACTCCCATCTCCTCCTCTGTTTTCCTTAAAATATAAAGATAGGCTTCCCAGGGATATCCAGCAAACAAGATACAATAAGACTAGACAGAAACCCTAAAATCAAGATGGATGAAGCATCTCAGTAGGAGGAAAAGGGTCCCAAATGCAGCCAAAAGAGTCAGACATAGTCCCCCACCTCCTGCAACTCTCACTGTTGGGAGTCTGTCTTAGTTAGGGTTTCTATGGCTATGAAAGACACCAGGATCATAGTAACTCTTAAAAAGGAAAACACTTAATTGGGGTGGCTGTGCAGAGGTTCAGTCCATTATCATTGCAGTCGGACATGGCAGCACGCAGGCAGACATAGTGATAGAGAAGTAGCTGATAGTCCTACATCTTACAGAAAGCAGAAAATATTGTCAGTGTCACACTGAAGGAAGCTTGACTAAAGAGATCTCAAAGCCAGGCCCCACAGTGACCACAGTGACACACTTTTTCCAACAATGTCACACCTACTTCAACAAGGTCAGACCTCCTAACGATGTCACTCTCTTTGGGGGTCATTTTCTTTTAAACCACCACATTCCACTCCCTGGCCCCAAGGGCTTATGGACATATGATAATGCAAAAGATGCATTCTGTCCAATTTCAAATTTCCCCATATTCTGTAAGTCTCAAACTTAATTGAAAGTTCCAAAGTTGAAAGTCTCTTCGGAGACTCATAGCAATCTCTTAACTGTATTCCCCTGTAAAATTAAATAGAAAAGCAGATCACATATTTCTGACATATAATGGAACAGGATATACATCATGTTTTGAAATGTAGTGAAAGGAGTAGAATGAGTTAATACTGGACCAATGCAAGACATAAAACCAGCTGGGCAAACTTCAAACTCTGCATCTCCATGTCTGTTCTCAAAATGCTCTTCAAATCACAAACTCCATTTAACCTGTTGACCACAACACACTTCTATTTCTTGTGCTAGTTCTATGCCCTGTTAGCAGATTTCCTTGTCAGTTATCCTATAACTGTGACATCTCTAATATCTTGGGTTCTCCAAGGCAATCAAGGCTTCAACTTCACAGCTGCACATAGTCTTTCTACTAGGACTCCATTAGGGGACAGCCCTGACACATGCCTGGCCCCAGTGGCTTTCCAGAGTCTTGGGAGGAAATTCCATAGCCACTTTGTTCTATGTTTAACTCCCGAACCACATGGTTGAAGCTGCCAAGTTCTGCTGTTTAATGGGACTGTAACATGGCCCACTTGCTCAATTACAACTTTGCCAGCTTTCTGTCTTCATTGCCTAAGCTTGGCTGTCCTGAAACGGAATCTCGAGACCAGGCTAGCCTCAAACTCAGAGATATGCCAGCCTTTGCCTTCTAGGTATTGGAATAAAAGGCATCCACCACCACAGTTTGAGTTTAAGCTTTTCTCTAATTCCTGTCACAAGTTTTAAATTAGTGGAGTGGGATCTTGCCCAGAGGTCACCACTCTGTTTATTCCATTTCATAATCTATTTATCTCCTTAAACACAGGATTTAGCTCTATTCCACTTCCTGGTGCTCACTTTCTTAATATGTTCTTTTGTATTTTTATTTGCTCAGCTTGCTACTTTTCAATCTTCACCAGAGTTAACACTAATAACCACAAAACAGTGTTTAAAATAGGCTGTTTTGAGACATTCTCTGCCAAAGGAATTAATCCAAATCTCTTCACTCAGGCAGACTCTTTGGACAAGGGCAAAAATCAACCACTTTCTTCACCAAATTATCACAGGAATGATTTTTAGACAACATACTAAAATTTGTCTCAACTGAAACCTCTTGAGCACACCCCAGTTTACATCATTATGCTATGTACCATTGTCTTCCATGCTCCTAATAGTAGGGGCCAATTAATCGGTGCTTAAAGCATTCCTTACTCAAACTGCTTTCCTAATTCAAACTTCCGAAGTCCATATTTCTCAGAAAAGAAACATGGCTCAGACATATATAGAGTCTGTTCTTATTAGTTCAGTCTCTGTGGGGCTCTGTAAGCTCTTCTTAGTTGATTCTAAGCATTTTCTGTAGACACAGTTTCTGTTTCTCCTGGTCCTGCCACCCTTCATCCCAATAAATACACAAATATTTATATTAAATATAAACTGTTTGGCCAATGGCTTAGGTTTCTTACTGGCTACCTCTCTCTTAAGTATTAACCCATTTCTATTAAACTTTGAATGGCCACAAGGCTGTGACTTACCCATAGTCCAGCATGTTACTCCTCTAGCAGCTACATGGCTTCTCTCTCCTTGCTTCTCTCTGTCTCCACTCCCCACAATTCTCCTCATCTTGTAGTCCTGCCTATACTCTCTGCCTGACTACTGGCCAATCTGTGTTTTATTCATCAACCAATAAGAGAAACATATATACAGAAGGACATCTCCCATCATCTTTTTGTAAATAAAATATCTGTCCCACCTGGTTCTGCCACCCTTCAGCCCCAAATAAACACACTGAGGCTATATTAATTAGAAACTGTTTGGCTGATGGCTCAGGCTTTTTACTGGCTGTGGTTTTCCTTAGTTATGATAAAAAATAAGTTACATATAAAACTTTAGACACAAAAAGATAGGGAAGATGATACAATAATTTCTATAAATTTTGCCAAATGTTAGTGGACTAAATATTGCTAACTATAGTTCTTGTTTGATAGATTTTTGTTATATAATTTTACTATGTTAAAGTTAAAACCTTTCTTTTCTGATTTTTTTAATTTGGATATTTTCTCTTCTGGATTTGTTGATTTGGATATCTCTCCCCATCATTTAGTTAGTTTGGACGAGTGCTTGTCTTTTTTGTTTTCTTAAAGAAACAATTCTATGTTTCATTGATTCTTTATATTGTTTTCCTTGTTTCTATTTTATTGATTTTAGTCCTATGCTTATTTGTTTCCTGTCATATAATTTCTTGGGTAAGCTGGCTTCTTTTTTGTTCTAGAGCTTTCAACTGTGCTGTTAATTTGATAGAATGAGATTTCTCCAAATTTCTTTATGTAGGCACTTAGTGCTACTAACTTTCATCTTAGCGACACTTTCATGTGGCCCAAAGTTTGGGTTTGTTGTGCATTCATTTTCATTGAATTCTAGGAAGTCTTTAATTTCTTTGTTGACCTAGTGGTAACTCAGTAAAGGCTTGTTCAGTTTCCACAAGTTTGTAAGCTTTCTGTGTTTCTATTGCTTAAATCTAATTTTAATCTCTGGTGATCTGATAGGATGCAGGGGGTTATTTCACTTTTACTGTATTTGTTGAGACTTGCTTTGTGATCAAATATGTGGTCAATTTTTTGGGAATATTATGTGGGGTGCTGAGAAGAAGGTGTATTTTTGTGAATGGATGGAATGTTCTATAAATATCTGTTAAGTACATTTAGTTCATAACATGTTAGTTCTAGTATTTTTTTGTTTAGTTTTATCTAAAGGACCTGTCCATTGGTGAAAGTGGAGTACTAAAGTCTCAGAGTATCAATGCATGAGGGTTGAAGTGTGATTTAAGCTTTAGCAGTATTTTTGTTACAAATGTGGATACCCTTGAATATTGGGCATGGATGCTAAGAACTGAATGATCATCTTGGTGGATCTTCCCTTTGATGAGCACAAAATGTCCTTCCCTATCTCTTTTGATTAATTTTGGTTTGAAGTCTATTTTTTAGATATTAGAATGGCTACACCAGCTTGTTTCTTAGGTCCATTCTCTTAGAAAAATCTTTACCCACTCTTTATTCTTTACCTATCTTTGAGGTGTTTTTCTTAGATACAGCATAACAATGTGTCCTGTTTCTATATCCATTCTTTTAATCTCTGTCATTTTATTGAAGAATTGATCCCATTGATTTTGAGAGATATCAATGATAAATTATTTCTCCTATTTTTTTGTTTTTGTTGTTGTTGGTAGTAGTAGTAGTAGGAGGAGGAGGAGGAGGAGGAGGAGGAGGAGGAGGAGTGTGCATGTTTTGTGGTGTGATATTATTTATTTTCCATGTTTTCATAGGTGAAGTTAACCTCCTTGGTTGGAATTTCCATTATGGTATCTTCTGCAGGGCTGAATCTGTGTATAGATATTGTTTAAGTTTAATTTTATCATTGAATATCTTGTTTTCTCCAATCATGGTGATTGAAAGCTTTACTAGGTATAGTATACTGGGCTGCCATCTGTGTTCTCTTGGAGAATGCAAGATATCTGTCCAGAACTTTCTTGCTTTTAGAGTCTCAATTAAGAAGTCAGGTGTAATTCTAATAGGTTTTGCCTTTATGTTAGTTGGCCTTTCCCCTTTGAATCTTTTAATATTATTTCTTTGCTCTGTATGTTTAATTAATGTTCTGATTATTATGTGGCAAGGGGACATTTTTCTTGATCCAATCTATTGGGTGGTCTGTAAGCTTTTTATAACTATATAGGCATGTCCTTCAGTTTAGGGAAATTTACTTCTATGATTTTGTAAAATTACTTTCTGGGTCTTTGAGATTGTATTTTTCTCCTTCTATTCCTATCATTCTTATGTTTGTTTTTAAATAGTGTCCCAAAATTCATGGATGTTTTGTGTCAGGAATGTTTTAGATTTATCATTTTCTTTGAACAATATATCAGTTTCTACTCTTTTATTTTCTACACCTGAGCTTCTCTTTTCCATCTCTTATATTCTGTTGTGATGCTTGTATCTACAGTTCCTGGTCATTTCCCTCAACTGGATTCCCTCACCTCATTTTATCTTCATTGCTTTTATTTGTTGGATGAGATATTTTTGTATGTTTATTTGTTTGTTTGTTTTTCCCCTTGGCTTCCTTTTCCTCTTTGGCATTCTGGCCTGAGTAGCTTATGTTTCTGGTGGCCTCTGTGTCCTTTTGTCCAGCAGAGAGTCTTCTCTGGGGTTCTGGCAGCCTGCATGATGCCTGGGGTTCTGGGTGCCTGCATGTCCTCTGGTAAAGTAAGGGGCTTCACCTGGGGTTGTGGGCTGGGATATGGGATGAGGGAGGAGACTGTTTGCAGATGGCTGTGGAAATTCTGAGGATGTCTTGGTGGTCTGCAGCTGGGTTCTGGGTTTCTGAGTACTAGCATGGCCTTTGGTAAAGCAGGCAATTGAAGCATTTTTACTCTCAGTGTTATACCACAGTTCATGTTCCACTCCTGACATCACTATGTGCTTGAACTATGGGACATGCAAGTAATGTAGAATTCCAAATGAGAATACCCCCTCAGTAGAACACACATTATAAATCTGTATAGCCAGACAAGCTTACATTCCATCCCTACTTAACCAAGCTGCAATGATGTTAAGGAGTTTATTTTGAACTTTTCATTGGCATTCATCAATAAAGTTGATGTGGAAGTACTGTGCAAAACTGGAAACCCTATTTATCTATCTGTGTGTATTCTGGTTCTTGTTCTAGAGTCACTTCTCTAATACTATAAGCTCCTGGTGCTCATCTTTGTGTCCCTTCTAGACTTTTACTTTGAATCCCAGGATTATATGTATCTGTCCCCTCCGTGTGTACTTACCCTATGAAGTCTCATACTTAGGACAGACTTCTTTGTCTCTCCCACCTACAACACTGTGCATTCAGCATTTTTAACTTTCAGATATCTCAGCTCAGCAGCCAAAAGTAACTGGTTATGGACAGGGAGGATCCCTGGAGGAGGTTGGGGAATTGGAGGAGCGAAAAAGGGCAAGTGGTTGGCTGGATAGTGGGGAGTGACTTTGGCTAGGGACAAAAGCCTGAATACCACCTGTAGTTTATCTCTTCTGTTCCGCCTTCCCAATTCCAGATTGTTAGGAAATCTTGTTGGTAATTTCTTTAAAATACCCTAATGTTACCCATTTTAATCTTTTTTTCCATTTTGTTCTAAACCACCATCTTAGTTTGTCTGTATGGCCCACAGATTTTTCAACAGTTTTCCTGTAGTACGATTTTTCTACAAAGAGTTTATTCTCAACACAGCAGTTAAATCAATACGGCTGAAGCATGTCATATCATGCTAGTCTCTTGCTCACAAGGTACCTCAGGCCCATGCCTGCTGATGTTGTTCTATGTATAAGCATAGATCATGACAGAGGCTCCCAGAATCAAGGACTTGTCTTTTCCTTTTTTGTTTTCTTGAAACTCCTTTCCTACTGCTTCATTTTCTCAGTGATTCCAACTTGTGTGAAGTTTCTTAACCATTGTAAGTGATTTCATAAACTGGTACCTTTGTGATGTCCTTTTCTAAAACCCACAGTCCTCTTTCCATGAACACTATAGGGATGTTTCTTCTATATTCCTTGAGTTTTGCTTAGAGTTCAATGCTTGTGTGAGAACTTATTTGCATGCTCGGTCCTGTAGCCACCTCACCTTGGTACTCCCATTGCTGCTAACTCGCTCTACATTTCTTCTCCTTCTCTATATCACTTAATCATGTAGCATATGAGGTATGCAACAGAAATAACATTTCCTATTACTTCAACCAAACAAGTATATTAGAGGCTGTTGCTGAACACTCGGTTTTTTGTCTTAACTGATTGAGGGCTGCTTTGCTATATAAACATCATTCATTGTTCATAATGCTTTATCTATTCAAACTATGATTTTCCTATAATGAACTCCCAGGGTTATGATTCCTGGGAAAACTATAATTTTTAAGGTTCTTGGAAATATGAGGAAATTGCCTTCCAAATGAATGATTGGATTAAAGCAATTTACACTCTCAACAATACTATACATCACTGAGTATTGTGTTGCTGTTTTGGAAAATGTAATTGATAAAAATGTAATTATTCGATGAAAATCTAATTTGCATTATATTAAATACCATCTTTTTATAATTATATCTTTCTTTTCCTCTTTTGTCATCTGCACCTGACCTTGGTCTAATTACAATTAGTGTTTTATGCTTTATTTTCTTGTCTATTTTTTAACTGTATGTTTTATTTTCAACATCTATCTTATTTTGTATTTATATGGTAACTATTATATATTTATCACTATTAAAAACTTAGGCTAATTTTATGATTTATAAACCCTCAACAGATGTATTCATAGTTATTGCAGAGAGCAAAAGACTTCCTGGTAAATTTTAAATGTTTATATTTTTTTTCATCTTCAGGTCAGAAGCTCAGTACGTATCTATAGATGAAATCTTCTTGAAAGAGTTTGAAGTATTTGTAGGAAAGGTTGTTTGTGAATAGTGTTTAATAGCCCTACAAAAATGTGGCCAAAGTACAAGTCAAGTAGAGCATAGAAATGGACAGAAGCTGAATGCCTGGGCAAGATGGCTTAGAAACATACTTCCATTGATAAACTGTCAGTATCAATTGTACTTTTAAATTCTCCTCTTCTTAGAATTTGTTCTCTGCTACCACTTTCTTGTCAAGGAGAATGACATTGATTGTAGATAATTGAGACTGAACTTTTGGGGTGATTTTTAAAGGTGACTTTGAAGCTCTTCACATTTTGCTTGTTGGTATTTTAAAGATTTAATGATAATGATATTACATTTGCAAGCAGGGCAAGCTAAAAAAATCTCCCATTCCTGCAGAGACCCTGTCAGAGACAATTCATTCTATTGGATTTTCTTTTTGTTTTGTTTTGTTTTATCTTCAGTAGCAATTACATATGTTTTCTTTTCCTTTATTGCATTACTTGTTCAAAGACCTTTACCCTAAAAAGTGAATTTCTACTGTTAGTATACAGAAAGCTCAAGATGGTTCCATGAGAGATGCTGCCATTTTAGGGGTTAAATGTAGCCTCTATTTTTCTATGTGTAGCAACATCACAAACAATAAGGTGAGAATGAAGGAGGTCTTTGGACCTAATGAGAATTAAGTAAGTGCAATGTAATTACCCATGCTGGACTTAAGCCAGAATGACAGGGTTAACATCCTCACTAACATTTATCCTAACTAAGGAAAATTAAAACCAACATTAACTACTTTCCCCAAATGTGAGCTATACACTTTTACCTAGTATCTTTCACTTTTTCTTTATTGATAGTCTCCCTGACGAGAATCAGATTTTCTCTAAGTTATTTATCTGTTACTTTGTAAACTCTTTTTCTTGCAGGATATGAAAATGCAACCTCTTATTTATGAATTCTGAAACATGAGAGCTGTGGTTTTCATGGTTTCTAAGCTAAGGAAAAAGTTAGAAGTAGACATCCTTTCTCTTCAGAAAACCTCACTATGGAGCATGGCATAGTTTCATGATGTACACTTTGACGTTATTTTGTCCTTACACATTAAATTACCTAAATCTGTGAAAATATTAAAACAGAATTTTGAGTAATAACCTTTTGAAACATCCCACAACTTCTGTTAGAGAACCAATATTCCTGTAAGTATAGTATGATTGAATAGATTTTATTGTTGTCTTCCTCCTCTAAATATGAAAATTTTGAAAGTAGAGACAATATTTTTCTACATGTTAAGAGTACTAGCATAATACATGAATGGGTGACACAAATACATTCTCTGTATAAATTACTAAAGATTTCTTGTGCGATTATTCACCCCCTCGACACTACCTGGAGTCTTCAAGAAAGGAATGACTCCAATTTCTCTTTCTTTTCAGAGTTAGCTTTTGTTTGAGTCATACATCCCTATTTCGCTTATTTTCCAGATTACTCCTAATTTATACACTTCCAGTGTCAAAATATTTTCTTGTCTTCTACAAGAAGCAAATACTGCCATAAATGTGTCTAATTAACAAGGAGGTTCCTAACCTTCTTATTCATATCTAGTGAAAAATGATGACTATAAGGTGGACATTGTCATTGTGTGTGTAGTGGGGATATTTATTTATATTCTAGATGAGCTGCTTGTGTTTATTTGTTCTCAAATGAATCTAGACACACAACAGGGTGCATGCATGATGGCTAGGCTGGGTATACTATCGAGGCAACCTAAAGGTGAAGGAGAGCTTCAAGGAAACGGGTTGGCCTAGGTTTCCTCCCTGTTGGATATTTAAGTTTTTCATGAGACGGCACCAGCACAACTGCTAAAATGCAGTGTGCCCACACCTGGTTTTGCCCACCCCAGAAGAAGACAGAGGGAGAAGTACGATATAGAAGAAAACTTCATAGACAAAAAGAACATTCATGGATATTCAAATAGCATGAATACCTTTTTATTTGGGATATTTCTAAATTTCAGTCTTAATTTTTTTCATGATTTTGTCTGTTCATACTGTAATTAAGATTGAGCATTAGATCCAGGTAAAGGATATAAAAACTTTTAAGTCATGGTCAGTCAAGAGTTGTCTTATTTCACTGTGCTCTGTTGATGCTTTTCAGAGCTCATTGACCATGACTCAGTTCTGTACATTTCTGGAAACTTTGAGTTCATCAGCTGGCTTATGATAGTCGTCAGTCTGAAATACTGAAGCAGTGCATGGGATACTGCTCATGCAGAAGCCCAATTTAAACTTATCTGTAGGGAGAAATCCTGATTAGAGGTAGCTCAGTCCACCCCCTCTTGGGCCTAGTCACAGGTACTGCTGACCAAATGGAGGCATGTGTTCAAATCCCACTCTGATACCAGATATACATGTTTACAAAGTGGAATCAAAGATAGGTTGATAAACCATAGTTTATTGGGGAAAAGTAGTCACGCAAGGAAGCCATCGACCAGGTTTGCACCTGAGCAGGACGGACCCAGAAATTCTTCCTAGTCAGCTCAGCCAGGTGAAACAGAGCTGTGTGTGTGCCTCCCTCCTTCTTAAACCCTTGTTACATAACCCTGACCAGGCCCAAATGGAATGGGCCTGGTCAGAGGTACCTGTGACCACACTCAAGCTGGCATGGACAGCAGTACCTCTAATCAGGATTTCTCCCTATCCAGTGCTGATATCTTCTAGGAAATATTTGGTGTCATGGGGTCAGTACAATCTTCTGATAGAACAGACTCTGATAATTTCCAAAATTCTTATGATAATTAAATTTATACTTGTGTCAAATGTTTTTGTCCCAAGATATTTTTCCAAACCACACAAAAAATTACTTTTGTAAATCCCATTTAAGGACTAGTTAACTAGTGTTTGTTTAGTTCAACATAGATGACTAATGCCACTCAGGGTGCTCCTGAGTTGTCTTCCACAACTGTTAATATCTACTCAATTAACTGTTACTTTCATTGTTTATGACTGGTATTGTTTTATGTTCACTTCTAGGTTAACAGTGTCAGAATTAGGTTTGTTACAAAATTCCATTTGTGTAAAAATAAATATGATGCTATTTGCTATACAAATTTGTTTCATTTTAACAAATATTCTCTCTTTTTAAATTTTTTTGAGAATTTCACAGAGTCCTAGGTTTATATCATTACCATCCCAATCTCTCCACCTCCAAGCCCCACTGATTTTCCATAATTCATGACATCTTCTCCTCTAATTATTGTTACACAGACATACATAGACACACACGCACACACGCACACACACACACACACACACACACACACACACACACACACACACACACAATCTACTCAGCCCTTTGTGTTGCTTGTATGTATGTGTGTGTATAGATAATCACATGGAATTAGATAATCTACCTTGGAGACTTGTCCCTATAGAAATCAATTCTTCCTTTCTTAGCAGCATTGATAGCCTTCATCTTGGAGTGCCTTGTTAAGTTCCCCACCTCCACATTGCATATTGCTTTTCTTTATCTATAATGTTTGCTTTCTTACAGATAGTGTTTTAGTGTTTTAGTAATTCTAAAGATCTAATTCAATGTCTAATGCGGTTTCCTAGGCCTCTTTCCTGCCTGTTCAGATAAAAATGAGACTATAGAATACACATTCTTAGAAGAGATATATGGAAAGAGGAAAATAGAGCCAAACACATTAAATAAGTCCCTTTCACCTATCATGAAGTAGTCTCAGTCTTCAAAATCTGACCAAAATTTTTGACAAATATACCGTATTTACATAACAGTGGCCTTATTCTTATTCTCAAGGACTGTTGAAACAGAAATTTACTGTTCTCTCATCTAGTCCTCTCTTTGTGCACTCTGCCCTTAACTGTTAGGTCTCTGTAATATCAAGCAACATGATTGTGATGGTTAGTCAACTTACCACCACTTAGAATCATCTGAGGAGAGTCTCAAGTGATTGTCTTTTGGTTGGTTTGTGGGAATGTCTATGGGTGAATTCCTCAATTGTTCATTCATGTGGGATGTCCAATCCTTTAGTGTATAGCACTATTTTCAAGGCAAATGATCTTGAAATATATGGGATTGGGCAAATAAAAAAGCATGCAGACATCATGAATATATTAACTCCTTTCTGTTCATCACTAAGGTTGTGGTGTGACCATCTATCTCAAGCTTCCTATTCTGTTACTTCCCTGAAACAATCGCTGTGACCTGGAAGTACAAACCAAATGAACCCTTTTCTCTCCTTGGCTCTTTTGGATCAGGGTATTTTTTTAACACTGCAACAGAAATGAAACTAGAATGGAAACAGGTACCAGAGAAGGAGAGTTGCTGTTGTGATGTGCCTGACCATGGTATTTTTTATGCTTTTAAGCTATTTTATTGAAAGATTGTGGAAGTGACTGGAGTTTTGGACTGAAATACCTCTTTAGTACTCCAAGTTTAATGGTTATTCTTGTGGGTGTGTGAAAAAAGACTAATACTAAAAGAAATATCCACTGTGGAGTACCAGCTTATAGGTTTCAGAGGGGATTAAGGACTTTATTCAGAATTGGGACAAGGGATACTCATATGATAGATTTTTTTTCTTGGAAATTGTGTGCTAATTATGCTAGAGCTGAAGAAGCAGCTATAATTGAACAAGAAATCAGTACCAATGATGTGAAATCATTTGTACTTCATTGGGACAATAGGATCATGTTTCCTCAGGATCAGTGCACAGAAGCTACAAAGAGTTTGAGAGTACATAGTGAACTTAATAGAGCATGGCAATGTATAAGTGTCATCCAGGTTATACTGACATTGCATTATTTAAAGAGCAAAAAAATGTGGGTCCATTATAGTGGCTAAAGTTTGGTACCTTATGGCAGGGTTGGAGTCCTTGCAGAGAAGTCCTTTAGAGGGCACTGATTGAAAGGAAGTCTCAGTTGCAGGGGAAGACCCCAGGAAACAGGAGATAAGCAAATCTGTGGATATCTGCCAAGGATAGCTACACAGGTAGAGTGGACTTAGCCCATGCCTGTATGTGCTTCTGATCTTAGAGCTGGACAACTGGAATTGCTCAAGCCAAGCCCAGGATGTAACAAGTTCATGTTAGATATTAAGGAACAGAATTTGGAATTACACTACTGAATTTTGGTTTTATGATAGTATGATTGATTTTATATCCTGATTACTCCCTTTGGAATAACAAATTTTAACCTTGTAACTTCTTTTTCATAAGAGCCCATAGTTAAAGACATACTGAGCTTTAAAAAAAATTCTCTTGTAATTTACATCCCACTGCATCTTCCCCTCCCATTTTCCTCCAAGTCCCCTAACTTCCCACCTCCACTTTGCCCTAGATCCACTCCTCCTCCATTGTTTTCCTTCTGAAAGGGGCAGGACTCCCAGGGATATGAATGGAACATGGCATATCAAGTTGCAATAAGTCTAGGCACATTCCTCATATTAAGGCTGGAAGAGGCAACCCAGAAGGAGTAAAAAAGTCCAAAAAGAAGGTAAAAGAGTCAGAGACAGCTACCTTTCCCATTGTTACGAGTCTCACAAGAAGATCAAACTACACAACCATAACACATATCTAGAGGGCCAAGGTCATACCCATGTAGGCTACCTCATTGTAGACTCAGTCTCTGTGAAGCCCTGTGAGTTCAGGTTTGTTGATTCTATGGACTTCCTTGTGGTGTTTTTGACTTATTTGGTGCCTATAATTCTCCTCATCTTTGCAGGATTTTCCAAGTTCCACATAGCATTTGGTTGTGGGTCTCTCTTTTGTTCTCCTCAGGTACTGAGTAAAGCCTCTCTGATGATGATTATGTTATGTTCCTGTCTATGAGAATTACATAGTATCATTAGGAATCAGAAAGAAAAATGTCACTTTGATGTAGTGAGAGATCCTCACCTGTGGTGCTGACCATGCCTTTTTGGGCATGGTCACAGGTGAGCATGTGGTATTTGGTCTGGGGTCCAGGACAGGCTTGCTCTTTCTTAGTTGAGTCACAGAGAAGAGCCTGGGTGTGGATTCTTGGAGCTGGAACTTGTGGGTCATCGGTTTTTTTTTTATGTAAGTAACTTCTCCCCGAATAAAATTAATGTATATTTAACCTAATTGTGTGTATCTTAATCTGTACATCTACAATTTGGACTTTTATAAAAAATGGAGATTCAGTTTATTGTACTGTGTTTTATATTATGAGATTAACTTGAGACCTTGTGGACAAAGGATGAAAAGTTAAGGTTTAAAAGTAGTGTATTTGTTAGTATGATAGTTTGGCAAGGAGTGCATCATGATGGTTTCAAATGTCAACTTGCCATAATTTAAAATCACCAGGATAAAGACTATAAATTGAGTAATTGTCTCTATAAAGTTGGACAGTAGAGACATCAATAGGAGACTGTCTTGATTGTTCGTTCATGTGGTAAAACATAGATCATTGTGGTTGGCACCATTTTTTTTAGGTTGGGGGGCCTGAACTATGTACAGTAGGATAAATTTAAAAGCAAGCAGACATCATGGCTGCATTCTTTTCTTTCTGTTCTTAACGATGGATATGTGACCAACTGTCTCACTATCCTGCCTCTGGTACTTCCCTGTAATAATGAACTATAGTCTGAATTGTAAGTCAAATAAACCCTTGCCTGTTCCTAGTTTTTTTTCTTTAATGTATTTTGTCATAGCAAAATAATAAAATTAAACAGCTAGGTTCAGAAATTTGCCTAAGAGTCCCCAAAACCCTTGCATTTCTCTGTCCTCATAATTTTCTCCCTGGCTTAACCTGCAATGGACAGAGACCTTCTGCTATGACTCATATCCCTGAGTCCACACACTCTGTTTTCTTTGATTTTTTTTTGTCTGTTTGTAATGGAATACAAATCTAATGAGTTGCTATTTTTGTAGTTCTTTTGGAGGGCATTTGATTTGTTCTGTATTCTATCCCTGATACCTGTGACACTGCCTGACCTATGAGAGGATCTTAATAAATATGTGTAAAATAAATTAGTATTACCCTTTTCACTGTGGTTATATCTCGGAGATCACATGGCATTTGTACTGTCCTACTAGTCAGCAGGACACATATAGGTATCCATTGAAAAGGCATTTCTTTTATATATTTGTATATATTTTTCCTTTTTTCCCCATGTGAGTTATTTTCTGTTTGGCACCTGCTATCACTGAATATTAGAGCTGAAACTGGATCCCACATCTTTAAAAACCATGTCTTACCACACTGCCTTCTTAGTATTACAGCCACTCTCTGCCTCAGAAGCCTCTGGTGAAAGAAGCATGAACATTATCCTTTTATTTTTTTTAAGAGAACAGACTCTATCACATTGATGTAGATTTACAAACTCTATCAAAAGCTTACTAGCTGCTGGGTTCACACAAAGGAACTGTGTAATCTGGTAGTAAAATATTGCAATGCAAATAGTGAAATCCAAGCAAAATACAGACTATAATATTGACACAGAGCCTGGCTCTTTGCCACATTAACGATTATGTGTCCTCTTTGGGAGATGTGCGATGCATTGTGGGCTGGCAGCATCCCTAGCTCCAAGGATCAGATAAAAAAGGTTTACAAATTTCCAAATCACGGGATTTTTTCCTTATTTACTAACTTGTTTTTTTGATTACCTGGCTCCTTTATTGTATGAAAATACTTTTTAACAGTATTTATGATCATGATCTAAAAATTTCTTATGATGGTGAGTGCATACTCACGCCTGAACAGCATTCACAAAATCCATCAGAGAAAGTATAATTTCCTTATTGTAATCTCTCCATAATTATATCATACAAGACTTAATTTTATATTTATATTCTCTGTTTTCTATTCTTGTTGTCTTCTGGGAGAAGTATTGCTGCTCACAGCACAAGTTTTATAGTTTGATTTCCTTGACATTTTCTTCAATATTTATCAAGTGAACAATATTTGAAAGCTTTTAGTCTATCCCTGGTTTTCATGACATCCTTGGTGGCAACATATCCTTACTTTGTTTTCCTATTAAAATTATAAAAGTCAGGGGGTAAAGAAACATTCTTCGTTTCCCTTAAAGGAAAGGGGACACCAACAAATGCTGCCTGACAATACTGGCTGGGTTATATACTGCTGTTTTACCAACTTCAGTGTTCACTTCATGTATTGTTGTGAATGATGAATTGCGATGATAAGCACTTTTTTGATTATCAAACATTGTTTACAAGAATCTTAACCTTCTATATTAAAAACTGATGGTATAGATACATTGCCTGCATATTTATGTAATCTTCAACACTCTTTCTTTAAATGTGTAGTGTGTGTAAGCCCTATTTTGTGGACAGGAAACTGAGACTGAGATCCATTCAATAATGTAGGCAAAGCCATAGAACTGTTAAACATGAGCCTTCAGCTTTTCCTAGATGCTTAAGAATCAGTAACTTTAATAACTAAAATTTTAGGTGAGGCTCTCTTAAGCTTTCCTTATGCACTATCTTTTTCTACAAGAGAAATTTGTTCTTGATGATCATTATGTGTGTGTATATGTTTGGTTTGTGAGTGTGTGTGTGTGTGTGTGTGTGTGTGTGTGTGTGTGTATACACTACTCACATATTTACTGAAAATACATCATGATGAAATCAATTTAAAACAATTTTGGGGGTACAATTTTATCATTTGTCAAAAACAACCAAATTTTAATAACAAGGACATTATGTGTTTGTTTATTTCATGAGAAGATCAGATCCTGGCTGAAGATTGACAATACAGGGTATATGGCATCTTGAATGCCTTTCACAGTTGATTGATCTTTAATTTCATTATTGCTAATGTTGAGAATGCTACTTTAAATACATTTATAGAACATATTAGCAGAGGTATGTTTATGTCAGTTTCAGAAATTATTAAAAATTCTGTTCTATACCCAATCCAAAATCCATTTACTGTTTTTTTCTTCCTTGTAAGGTTCAAGTCAGCAATTACTAAAACAGCAACTTTTGAAATACAGCAGTGTATCACAATAAAATCCAAATATATGCTAACTTGATATTTTCTTGCTGAAGAATACTGATGAGAAAATATTCTCTTTGTTTTCTATAATTACACCATTATGTTTCAATAGGACTGGAAAACAATACATGAAGTGAACACTGAAGTTGGTAAAACAGCAGTATATAACCCAGCCAGTATTGTCAGGCAGCATTTGTTGGTGTCCCATGGCTTGAAAGAATGTTCAGAGGTTTCACATTGTAACAGGTAGAAATGTTAACAGAAACTTCTCAAATTCATCATGCATTATATTTTTAATTAACTTTTCCATTGCACCTCCAGAAACCCTTTACTACTGATTAATTTTCATGATGCCCATATTTAGTTTCATGTGCAGACTGACCCACAGATTAAAACTGCGTTCTAGGCAGTATTAATTATTTACTTGAGTAATATATTAAATACATTTCAAAGTAATCCAATTTTGTGATAGCATTCTATATATTTTTAAACTATGATTCTAAATGAACATTTATTCAATAAATTTTCTCAAGATTAAATAAAATGAATAATGATGCACTTTGAGTTGTCATCTCTAAGGAGGATATATACTTGAGTAGTTTTGCACACTAATAAATACAACTTTGTTTACTAGAAAAACTCATCTTATTTGTACAAAGTTAGAGAAGCTTTTATTTATTTATTTTATTTGTATTTATGTATATGTGATGCATTTATATATGTATGTATGTATGTGTACACATGTATAGGTATAGTTGTAGGCATGTCATGACATGTGTGTGATGAAAAGAAAGCAATCTTGAATGTCAGTCCTCTATTTCCCCTCATTTTAAATTAATGTGTTTTTGTTCTTGTTGTTCACTGCTGACTATGGAGGCTAGAGGAGCAATGAGTTTCTTGGAATTCTATTGGTATGACAACATATACAGTTTATGTTGGTTTTGAGAATTGAAAGTCAGGTTCTCATGATTGTGTGGCAAGCAACTCATCAACTGAGACATCTCCCAGGAAATATTTCTTGATTTGTTTTAAAAGTATCTGAGTGGGAGATGGAATAGAATTATAGAGATCCCTTTTAGGCTGCAACCAATTTCTTTGTCCAGTAAATCTCCCACAAACTTTTGCAAGTTCTAATCCCAGTAGTCTCCCTGGTCCCCCATCCATGCCTTATCTCAATATACCAGATGTAGCCCAGGTCCCACATTCAATTTCCAGGTCTGTACCAGGGATTCCACCAGGAACTACCCTGCCTGCCACCACCCACAAATCCCTTCTACTCTGCATTCAACCAGCCAGATTTGCCTAACCTTCTCCAGGATCTAGACAGTAAGTCTCCTGATCTTCCATATCCATGCTTTCTCCTCAGCCACCCAGCTTCCTAACTGTGCCCACCACACCTAGCACAGACCCCTTATCTACTCCCCAGGCTTTATCTGGCCACCCCTGCCTATACTAAAACTAAACCCTAGATTTCCCTCAGAACCCATCCCACCTATTCTCCAACCCACAGGCCTCTCCTATGCCACCTCCATCCTTTCTATAAAGTCAGATCTACCCCCACACTGCAGTCTTGGATTAGAAGGCACACCTTGTACTCTAGTCCAGTCTACGCTTGACTTCATTCCACCCAAGCCATATCCAACCTCTTGGCCAAAATGACCTGCACAGTTTCTCCTCTGCTCAAATTTTCTCTGTCCAAGCCAAACTGACAAAAGAAGTCCAGATGCCCAGATATCATCAGAAAATTTCAAACAATTTCAAACACTATGGAAGTTCAAGCCATGACCTTCTCTCCAAAACCTCTAAGTGCTGTAGAAATGTTTGTGAATGGGAATTATCTAAATGAACCTTGGGACAAAGAACATGTTGTAAAAGAACAACCATGAAATCCATTGAAGAATGCAAAGAGCTTAAGGAAGAAACAAAGAAACAACTCAATGAAATTAAGGAGAAAAACCTTAAGAAATAAAAACTGCCTGATAACTGAGAATACACAAACAAGACTGATGGGAATGGCAAGGAATTCATGATTTGAGACAGAACTCCATAAGGAGATAGAAACATTGAAAAGGACTTTGACTGAAACGAAGATGGAACTGAAAAAAACAGTGAATCAGCTAGAAAGCTTAAGGAAATTCTTACAAGTAGAATGAATCATGTGACAAATAGGCAAAAAAATATAAGGAGCTGAAGATAAAGTAGAGGATCTAGATCAAATGTCCCATCTCAATGGATTAGACCAGGTGTTCAACAAGATCGCAGAAAAAAAATAAGACACATCCTTACAGGTAGAACAAGCACACAGAACACCAAATAGGACCAGAAAAGAAAGTTCCCATAGCATATCATAATTAAAATTCTAACTGTGCACAACAAAAAGTTATTGAAAGCTGTAAGAGTAAAACCTCAAGTCACATATAAAGAAAACCACATCAGAATAAAGATTTCTCAGCAGAAAATTTGAAAACCAAAAGAGCCTGGTACAATGCATACAGAGTCCAAAAGATGATGACAGCCACCCTAGACTGTAATAACCAGCAAAAAATATCTGACATAATTGAAGGAGAAAGAAAAATCTTCCATGACATAAACAGCCTAAAAAAGTATATACAACAAACCAAGCACAAAGGACATACAAGCAGCAATATTTCAGGCAGAAGAGTGGAATATAAGCATAGCAGAGGGACTGTGGGAAGAAGTATGATGTCATAATTATCAAAACAAATTCTCACTGAGAACACAAATAAGAACTTCAAAAAAATCAACAATATGATGACCATAATTAAATCTCATATTTCAATAATAGCTTTAAATAACAATGGCCTCCAATCAAAATACATATGCTGACTAAATGAATCAACAAATAATATCCCTATATCAATTGTCTATAAAAATTATATCTTTGCTTTAAAGATAAGCCCCACTTTATAGTAAAAGGATGGACAAAAGAAACTGATGCTCAAGACAAATGAAACAAAACAACAATTTACAAAAAAAACTTAATAGCCATAGGTCAGATAGCTGCAGACCAAGAAATAGCAGCAACACTTTGACATTAGTTTACTCAATTGACTGGTTCCAATTTGCAAAGTGTTGAGCCTCCATGGAGAGTTAGAGGAAGAATGGAATGAGGTAAAAGTTCTCCATCAGGTATAGAAAACACAAGTCCTTGAAGGCCATTCAGAGTTTAATTTCACTTTGAATGAGTGAAAGGCGCCATAGACTTCTGCATAAATACACACCATGAGGTAATTAAATATTAGCAGTATTGTTATGTGAAAAGGAATATACTGTAGTATGATAGCAGCTGAAATATAACAGTAATAATTGGTTACTACACTAGTTCAGGCAGAGAACATAATTTAAAACATACATTAGAGATAGATCTAACACTTGCAAATGAATAAGACAATGAATCATCATCATAGTGTCCTTCTTCAAATGCCATGCATTCTTTCGCCCTCCACTCTGCAAAGATGTTCCTCTATTCTACCAAAACTTGCATTTTTAGAAAGAATTGTGGGAAGAAAAAATATGAAGTATGACTGGAAAAAAAGGGACCATCTGAAGTCACATCCAGTACTCACAAGTGACAGACTAGGATGTCTTTAAGGATAGTGCAAAGGAAGTGACGATCCTTCTGCAGACTGTGGATGTCAGCTAGTGACCTTCTAGTAGTGACCCAATGGAAAGAATGGCTCACAGATGTCTGAGCAACAGTTTGAGTGAGGTTGCCAAACTGAAATGAGAAAACTGCTGAAACAAAAAGGTTGAATTGGAAGATGCAGGAAGACAATACAAATTCATTTTTGGAAGAAATGGATTCAGAAATCTTGTGAGAAATTCGGGTGATCCTTGGGAACAAGTGAGTAATACATGCATGGGCTTGGAAATGAGGAATGAAGATGGTGAGTCTGACTTATTAGTTTATAGACATGTGCAGCTATATGAGCACTGAAGCCTATTTAAGCAGGTTTGGAAGGGGACAAGCACAGTGAGGATATAACATGGAGGAAAGTTTCCATTTAAAATGTAGGCTAAGAAATAAGGTATAAAAGTTTCTAGAAGATGTGGGATAAATTGTGAAGTCAGAGGGTAGGGAAGCTGAAGGAATGAGAGTGAATAGTTAATCATCTCAAACATTAAATATGGCAAACAGTCACAGAATTCAAGGATTTAAAGTAATCAGGGCTACTTAGCATCATAGAACTACTCTGTGACTACTAAATTCTATAGAAATGGAGAAAAATGGATAGTATCAATATACTACCTGCTCCATCAATTAGACAAGGAATTCCAACAGATTGCTACTATGTATTCATCTTCATTTTTCATCCCTGTTTCCAATGGCATACCAAATAAAAGACATTAGAGATTGACCACCTGTCTGAAATGGTAATTTAAATTGCAACAGTAAACCACTGACTCCATTTGGTTTGTGCTGTGCCCCTTATACATCATAAAAATATTATCCTCAACTAAGTCTCCACTGAGAAATTTAAGAAAACTGGAATATGTGTCAAGTTGCTTTGCATTTGTCATTTCCCTTTTTACTATAGTAGCAGGCTTCTTATTTTTAGTGTCACTAAGAATTACTGCCTTTGGTTGCTAATCACTAAAGAGTTGCAAAGTATCAGTTGTTTGTGACTGGCACAATCTATTTTGATCACTATATAGCTTGCATTCAAGGAATGTCACATTCCATTGTGTGCTATGTTAGACCACAATATCATTTTACACTGAATTCCAAATTCTTTACACTCCACCACTAATATATCTGGATGTGAATAGCCTAATTTGTGAGCTACATAACTCCTTTGTTCCCTTGCAATAGATGTCATCCTAAACTGTCTCTCATACCCCAAAGACAGTGTTCCTTCCCTATAAAGCACTCTATTATTCCCACTTGCAGTGTAGAACTTTTGTAGTATTTCTCAGTGCTCCATTCATGTCCTTTCTAATAAAGGCCTCTTTGTAGCATGCACATTAGTAGAACTCTCTAAATCTCATGTTCTCTAGAAGAACTCTACAGAAAAGAAAAGAGAAATATTAACATATGTATTTTACAGCAAATATAAATAACAGAATGATCAACCAAATATTTCAGTCCCCTTGACAATGACAGAGATGCAACAAAGAACTTGTGGATCGGTTCTAATGTATTGTTCTCAAGCAATTCCTCGCTTTGCCTACCTTAAAAGTGTTTACCTACTTATTATACTTTTGCCTTATTGTACTTTCACCTTTGACCTCACATTTTCAATGTTAGAAACTTATGCATATGCAGATACCCAAAATTTCCATAAGATTCTTTGTATCAGATAAAATCATTTGAATCAAGTTGTAAGAAATTTTGGATTTTAGAGTTATGTTTCCTAATTCGTCTGCATAACACTTCAAAGTAGATTAAATTTGACTTTGAAATAAAAAATGTTTCTTCTAATTTGATGTCTGATATCTCAGGATTCTTTGTCATTTTATTCCTGTTTATTACAAGAAGGAAGGAAGGAAGGAAGGAAGGAAGGAAGGAAGGAAGGAAGGAAGGAAGGAAGGAAGGAAGGTTAAAAATTGTAGCAGAAGAAAGTCAGACCAGATATTATATTAAGCTGTGGCAAATGTGTTCACCTTTTATAGACCCATGTTTTATAATGAAGATACTTCATTGAAACAATGATGCATACTTCAAGAGTTCCCCGGAGAGCAGTGAATCCTGTTTGGAGAGATTCATGAATATGTGCATTAGTACAATCCAACTGGAACTTGCCCTTAAAAAAATGAACCACAAGAGAAGCTGATCAGGTTCCGCTTATGTATATAATCAGAAGGTTATCATATTATCTCCCTCTCCATGGGAAAATCTGATGTGAATTTCTCTTAGATGAAAAATGCCAAATGAAACCATTTTCCCCTCTGTGATGTTTATCATGTGAAACCCACGTAAAGACCTTTTAAAACTGGGAGAAAAGAACAGAAAATAAACATGGGCTCCATTTTACAATGAGTTATTGTTCTTTATTTTACATGAGATGAATCATAATATAAGCCTTCAAATATATATCTCTGCCTTAATTTACTGAGTCACTATCAAAGCTACATTCAGTTAAAGGAGTTCTAGAGAATGTACCAAATGGGAAAAATGTTTCAAGACACACACACACACACACACACACACACACACACACACGAGCACACAGACTATCCCTAAAGATGAATGAGGGACACATGGCAGATCTTGAAGTAGTAGTTTATTTAAAGTATGAATAATTTCAGGATAAATATTTCCAGCCAGCAGTTGGTGCCATTTCCAAGAAAAATGGATGACCTCTAGGAAAACCATGACAATGATAAAATGCATCTAGGTATATTTGCAGATTTATCTTTAAGTTTTTAACTCTAAGAATTTCAAACAAAGCTGACATTATATAAAAGGAAGAATTGTGTATCCACCATTTCCCCCCAAATTCTCAGCCATCTTGTATTAATAGTATGAAATCATCATTATATAATCCCCACTTAAAAGTTGCTAAACTACAATTATCTATGTTATGTTAAACAGAAATGCCATTGTGCCATTGTGATGCCATTGTGAAACATGAATAATTGCTACATGAAACTTGAAGTTTCCTTTTAAATTTAGGGAAAATAATTCTAATAAAAAAACTTTATGTAATTGTTTATAGATTGCTCCATTCTGTTTTCTAGGTACAACTCCCCCAGTGGTGTACAAACATGGAGAGGACAAACAATTATCTCCAAAATCCCTTAAATATAATAATGGTAAGCCCTGCCTAATTCTTGCCTAGTGATTTTATTTTTGACATGTGGTTTAAGTCACGACTAAGGCATTTGGTAATGAATTGCCAGACACTGTTTCGAGTTCCCATTTCTAGTCACTGTGTTCATGGAGAAGAAAACAATGTTTAAGCTTGTTCATTTTATTCCCATATCTTTGGATTCAAGACCTGGTTGGAAATTTTGAAAGGGTTTCTAATCATGAGCAGAGGGTCTGCCACCATTTCAGATTACATTGTAGGACAAGGCATTCTTGTTAATTGGAGAGGGTAAGGCACTGTAGCCAAATATTAAGTTATTTCTAACTCACCCCCCCCCCCCAGAAGTTGTATTCATGTTTGGGGAAACTAGTACTTTGCCACACTCCAAGGAAGAAAGCATTTTATTTAGTAATAGTTCAAATAATGCAGTAAAAATGTCTCTGTGTGCATTTGAACTGGCCCTGGTGGCCTGATTCAGTATTTTGCCCATTTTCTTGGCTTTTCAAGCTTCACACACACAAAAAGAAATTGTACAAAACACTTAGTACTTTTTTTTTTAAGGTTGATAATGGGGCTTTCACTTCACAGAGGCAGGAACAAATTATTTAGAAAGGTGAGGGTTCTCAGAAAAACTAGAAAACTCTGCTCCTTCATTTTGGCTTCAGCTCTCTCCACTGTTGGTGTACATTTTCATTCGAATGCCTAGAGTCTCTGAGGACTTATGCTTACAGTGTTAAATGCGGAATAAGAACATCTGGACAGATTCACAATCACAGATTTCACGTAGAAGAGCACTTTTAAAAGAAAGAAGGCAAATAATTCATGTAATAAGGATTTTACAAGAGTTACCTTTCGCAAAAGGCGCTTTTCACGGGCAACATTACCATCTGTGGAGTGAAAACGGCTGGCTACTGAATCTCTCTCTCTCTCTCTCTCTCTCTCTCTCTCTCTCTCTCTCTCTCTCTCTCTCTCTCTGTGTGTGTGTGTGTGTGTGTGTGTGTGTGTGTGTGTGCGCGCGTGCCTGCACACACACATACACACACACACATGCTCGCACGCAGGAGAGCTGGCAGTGAGCGAGTAGAAGGTCAAAGGGTAAATTCCAATTGCTGTGACATATTTTTATGAGCTGAATCATAGCCAGCTTTTAGCCTTGAACAGGGAAGAAGATCTTAGGAAGGGAAGGGACATGAATGGGCTGGTCAGGAAAATCAAGAAGCGCTCTCCCAAATTAGCAGCTAATTGCTCCCCAACCTGCCATATTCATCCATTTGAGCTTTATTTTATTGTGCTGTACTTGAAAAGATCCGATCTCTAATAAAGGAATCATAGAAAAATCTCAGTTGCAAAATACGAAGTTGTCTTCGGGATTTTTACCTCCCTATTACAAAGCCTTTGGTGTTTTTCCTGGGGTGGGGGTGGGGTGGGGTGAAGCATCCTTGAAAATCTGAAAGGAGGAGGAGAATACGTGGGAGTTAGTTCTCAGAGCAAGGCTGACAAAGCACCACAGCGGCAGCCGGAGAGGGGAAACGATAAGCTGCTGCCGGCTGAGAGACAGGAGGGCCACTAGCCTTGCTTTGTTATCAGCCCGAACTACTGTACCCCAGCTCCTCTCCTGCGTGGGGACGATTTTCTGCTCTGTAGTAGAAGTGCTACCAGGCAAAGAGAAAAAGAAAAAGAGGGAAATGAGAGAGAGAGAGAGAGAGAGAGAGAGAGAGAGAGAGAGAGAGAGAGAGAGAGTCAGCAGGCTGCAGCCTAGGCAGAACAGCTGCCAGGCCCTCCCAGCTTCCCAGTCCCTTCGGCCTCCAGCGCAGTGGTGGCGGCGACTGCACTTGCAGCAGCTGCAGGGAGGCCCCGCTGGTCCCCAGCCGGTACACGCAGGGGTCAGTATGGGGAGTCCCTCTAGCTTTCCTCTTCTGAGCAAGCAAATTCTTCACATTCCTGAACTGGGACCCTCTGGGCGTCAGCTGACCTGCAGCTAGCTCCTGGGTCCCAAACCTGCCACCTCCAGGGACACCCTAACCGCTCTGTATGTGTTCAAGAAGGTGTCCCAGAGCTGTCCCCTCTAGGCTTCTCCTCCCCCATGTCTGCCTGAGGGTCTTGCACACCCAGGCAGTCCTGGGAGGTGTAAGGCTTGAACAGCAACACCATTTTCAAAGTTGATGGGACAAACCCAGGCTTAACTTGAGATGGGGACCAGTCCTGAGGCTTAGAAGAAGATGAAGAAATTAGGCAATTTCACTATTAGCAGAGGCAGCGTTATGACCCTTTTTGTTGTAAAAGGGACATAAATGTAGCTGCAGATTGAATGAAGTTATAGGCCATAAAAGGGCAAGAGAGAGAAAGGAAGAGATAATAGGCGCTGTCCATCTGCGCCTCTTACCCTCCCTGTGTCAGACCTCCTCAGCAGTGTTGGTGGCAAACAGTCTACCCGCAATAATAAATGGGGGAAGGCGGAAGGATAAATGCCACCGAGCGCGGCCGTGCATTTTAGAGTGGCGACAATTGCTGTTTATTTGCTTTTCGTTTATGAAAATGACAAAGGGCAAGGTTATATGTGAGACACATCTCTGAATCGTGGTTTACTCGAGGTTTTGGGAATCAAGGTGACTGCAAGCAGCCAATTTGATTTATTTGGATATGGAAAATATTAATAATATTCTTTCTAAAGTAGAGATTTTTCTTTATTAAATAATTTGGCAGAAACAAATTAAACAACTTTAGGACATCTAGTCATCCTCTTTTCCTTCACCAATCCTATGTCCTAAGACCAGTAAATTCTGCTCAAAGTTTATGATAATTCGTATCTGTGAAGTTCAGGTCTGCTGTGCAATGATAGTTTTAAAATATATATTTGGACATTTCAGCTCTGACAATTTTAGATACTGTTTTTTGTGGGTTTTTTTTTTGCTGAAATATTAAGTAGATTTGCTCTTGTATTTCATTTCTCGGTCTAAGGTTAAGTCCAATAAAGTCAAATCTGGGGAATTCTCCATAGCCAGACATCAACTAGGATCGCAGAATGGAAAAGGGGAGCGATTTGGTTTAGACTGAAGACACATAAGCTAAAGGTCAGTGTTTTGTGTATATGATAACTTTTCATCTAAATGGGGAAATGCAGTATTTTTATCATGAAAGATGTTTCGTGGTAATTCCAAAGTGATAATTAATAACAAAAGTAATAGCCTATTTTGAGATAGTAACGTGGATCATGTTTTATTTTTTGGTTACAAAAATGGGATAGAACATGTACAAATAATTCATCATATGTCATGGTGATTAAGGTACACTAGAAAAACAGCCATATGGCATTTATATTTAAATTATTTTCCTAAATATCAGCAACATGTTGAAGCCTTTCATAAACCCTGAAAATTTTTCTTAAACGATAGAGAACTGAAAGTATCGGAATATTTACTAAAGGCAATTTTATCAACTATAAGAAATTGAATAAAAGCCTATATTTTATCAACTATATCATTTGTGCAGTTTTCAAAAATGAAAAAAGCATAAGTGTTGATATTTATGTTGTGATATGGACAAATAGGATTTTTGTGTTTCTGATTTCATTCAAATATTTTATATTCCATGTTTTTAATTTGATGTATTTTTTATTTTTCAATTAATTTATATGCGGGTTTTGTTCCTTATGTTCTCTTTCTATTAGGAAAAAATCAATGATTTATTCATTCATGAACTAATCACAATTTGTAATATCACTACTAATGATGCAAACATTCGACATCCCTGTATTTCTATAAAATAATATGAAATAAGAAACTGATTTCACATAATAAGAAACATACTTTTTAACCAAATAGTTTAAAAAATACACACTATTTAGAATGTAGGATGAAATAGTATTTCTTTAGAGTCAAACAAAAGCTCTCTGAATGGAGATTCAGAGATTTCTTGGGCTTTGTCTAAATTTAAAGTGCCCTCTACTGTCCAAAGACTGTACTACCTGAAGAGAGAATGACAAGCTTGAAATCACAACCTAGATAGGTAGAGACAGATGAAAGAGAAGACAGTAGATAATATCATTGTTCTCATCCTGGAGTCATTCGGTTTTCATGGATCCATTGGTAGAAAGCTTTGCTCCATTCCCAAATTAAAAGTTCTGTTAAAATTATTTGTAACTTTACAATGGTTGTGATCTCTTTCTCTCCTTAGTTTTGTCTTTAAAACTGAAATTCTATTTTGGTTTCCCTGCAAGAATTACAGTGAGGCTATGGTCAGTGTATAAATATGACTGTCAGTCTAAACATCAGCACTTATTACCCCGTATATTGATTATTAAGGATGCTTTCTTCTACATACTTCTATATCACCATACCTTCTCCTTTTTCTTCTTCATCTTTGTCTTCCTCTTCTTTGTCATGGTTGTCAGAATTATATCTATTTCAAAATTTGAGAAGAAGATTATGTGTTAGTACAAAGGTAAATAAACAGTTAATTTGTTCTTTTTCTTTTCTTAAGAATATACCAAAAATAGGCACCTATTTTGCTATTTTCTCTTTTAGTAGCATTTAAGCACCCTGTTAAACACGCTGTGTGCTTTTTAGTAAACTTGTTATAATCTTTCATTTCAAGGAAGTAACCCATTAAAATTTGTCATAAAAATTCAGGTAGAATAGATTATAGAGTAAAAAGTAAAATGTTATCTAAAATAAATTGCATTTTGGATTGTGCTAGCAAGCAATAAAACTTGAGGTATGGTCAGAATATAGGTGACAATTTTAAAATGTTTCATTGTATTAAAGGTAATTTATAGCATGACAATATTTTTTAAAAGATTTTGGATAAATGAATAATACACAATGAAATCAGTAATTTTCTGTAAATTTAGAAATGTGACTTAATTGAGCTATATAAAGCTTAATTTGTCAAGTCTGCAACATGGCAATAGATCTTAATTCAATGATTGATGAACTATTTGGTTTATACTCTAAGCAAAAACAAAATATATAGATAATTTGGGAGGGGATTTTGAGTAAGTGTCCAGCATATTGTCAGCTTACTCAATCCCTAGGGACTTTAACATAGTCACTGTTGGTCAGGAAGGAGGCAGAGGGATGACAGAGAGTTAAGCCTAGTCTCTAGCTAACTGGGCTGAGGCTGACTTCTCATTTCCAATGCTGTCGTTCCTTGTCTTTGTCTGTTTAGTTCCTCTTACTGACTTCTAACTTGACCACTTCACAAGTGGATATCCTTGTTCCCTTCTCTAAGGGAAGGGCACTTTCACCTAGAACTACATATTGTGCTTTCCTGCTAAGTGGTGACCCATTAGCGAGATTCCAATGCTCATATACCAAAGAACGCCTGAAAACTAAATGAAAGCAGGAAGCAGAGCATATCTCAAAGTAGATATTCACCAGTAGTGGAATTTAGGGACAGTGGTTAGTATTTAGTTACTTTCTACTTTTGGGCAAAGAATTATACTGTAACATTGTTTCTGAATTCCATTAACACCTACTCCATTTTAAAACATCTAAAGGTATGGTGCACCATGTGGTTAGATACAATATCTATGTATTTTATATCCTTCCTTTTCTACAATCAATTTTTTATAAATACAATTAAATATAATCTAATTTCTAATCAATCTAATATGTTTAATAACAGACCCTAGTTCTTACACATAAATACTCTCCCTCATTATGAGTGTATTTAACAAAACTTTAAATCAATGAAGTTAAATCTGTCTAACCAGTGAGGTCCAAAGGGGGGCCCTGGAACCTTTTCCTCTAGGATTATTCATTTTGAGTTAGAATGATGCTACAGAGAGACCTAACACAGTGTTTTTTGAAGAAAAGGGTCTTTTTTTTCCCCCTTATACTATGGGAGCTGCTTATTTATTTTTTTTATTATTTTTTTATTGAAAAGAGATTCTTCTCTCTTATAATACATCCCAACCACACTCCTCCCAGATGCCTGCCACTCGCCTCTCCTCTGGATCCACTCCTCCTATGTCTCCCATAAGAAAAGAACAAGCCGCCAACAGAAAACAACTCGACGTAACAAAACAAAATACAGTAAGACAAGGCAAAAAGCCCTCATACAGAAGCTGCACAAGGCAACCTAACAGAAAATGCCCAAAGATCAGGCCAAAGAGTCAGAGATACACCTGTTACCACTGGTAGGAGTCCCACAAGCTAACAGCAACCACATAAACACAGAAGACCTTGTAGAGACCCATGCGGGCCACATGCTTGCTGTTTCAGTTTCTGTGAACTCATATGCAACCAGCTTAGTTACTTCAGTGGGCAGTGTTCTCCTGATGTCCTCGATCCCCTCTGAGTCCTAGAGTCTTTCCTTTCCCTACTTCAGGAGATTGCCCAAGCTCCAGGGGGAGGGACCCGAAGGAAACCTCTAATTTAGATTCTCTGCATAATGTCTGGCTGTGAGTCTCTGAACCCCATTTGCTGCTAGAGGAAACTTCTCTGATGACAGCTGAAAACAGATTTTTGTGGGTGGAGTAGGGTGCAGGTGGGGAAGGGAGCAGGAGAGATTGAGTGGGGCGTATGGAGAAATTTCAGGGAGAGATGTCTGGGGCATTAGGGGGACAGTATGGAAACGTAGTGCAGTGCAAACTGCCTGGGAGCTGCTTATAGTTTTTAATTGTTTATCTAAATTTTCTAAACATTTCAGATTACAAAGTATACTTCCAATAGATTTACTCTTCTTAAGCTAGCCAGTAAGCTTCATTGGTTTGCAACCAAATAATTCTAATTGTCACGAAGCAGGCTTCCTCAGAGAGCAATTTATAAAATCACAGATGCAATTTTTTTTATGAGGTTCTTCCACCCTTACCTCATAGTATGGCAGCACGCATATATGTGGTTCCTGGTCCAAGCCAATATCCTTCTTAAAAAAAAGAGACAGGTGCATAGTCCAAAGACTCTTGATGGTCAATGCTTTATACCACAGCATTGATTAATTATCTCTACTCCCATGGATCACAGAGCTTTTGTCTACATTTGTTGACATCATTCTTGTTTTCTTCACCCTCAGAGTCTAAAGCTAAGAATATAAACTGAGGTGTAAAATTTAAAAAGTGCAAAATCCAGATCAAGTAATTATTAAGAAAAAATATTTGCTGCATACATAGGTGCCAAATATTATATAGCTATATATAAAACAGGAAGTGAAATTTAGTGTTTTTAAAGCACAGCATACTTGGATTTGATAAATTTATGTGTCTTCCTAAGTAATGATATTTACAAATTAAGAATATATATAGATTGGACTCCTTCCCTTTCCCTTATGTATGTAGCAAGGAGAAGAAAATATGAATTCTAGAAAATTGCTTTTCCTTAAAAAAAACAACAGTAACAAAGCATGACACAAACATTTAATAAAGGGATGGTTGTAGACTTCCTTCATTCCTGAGAACCAACAAAAACATCTCAAGGGACAGATCATTAAATGCTCCTCGGCGTTACTGCGAACAGCATCTCAGGAGGCATCTCTGAAGGTGGGAGGCATTTATTAGAAGGATGTTTAGAAAGCTCTGGCTGTTGTCTCAAAAATCATTCCTGCAGAACCTAACGGGATAGTTACCAAGAATTTCTGAAATCCGTGTATAACTGAAAAGATTCAGTTCATTAGAAATATAGTAAATTATAAATGGTAAGGGCTGAAAAGGGGTAAGTTGTGGGGAGAACATATAAATTAAACATGAGAAGCATAATGTAGCCATCAGAGATCATTTGGTATATATTACCTTATTATTTTGTATGTGTGTTGAGATTTGGCAATATACCATAGTATTAGTTTATGTTTCACTTTACACTGGAAACAGAGAGGGAAAAAAAAAACAAGCAAAGAAAAAATATAGAATAAAAATAGAAAAAGCATGCTGTTTTCTTATTCTAATTTTCATTTTGCATTGTTAGTTAAACCTTCTGACATTCATAATATAAACCAACTTTAGCATCCTTCATTAGCTATAATTAATTCCCATTACTTTTTTTTCTTGCAGGAAGGATTATTACTAAAACCATGATTTTTCTCCCAAACCTTAATTTTCCCTTGACCCAGCACTTTATATTTGTTTCAATGATTCCAAATAACAAGCTTGGTGCATTTCATGTGCATCGATCCAGAGTTAGGAAGTATTTTCATCTTCAGTTTCATTTGCTTTTCTTAGGGGTCCTGTTTTGTAATGAATAGAACTTTCTTTTCATGGATATTTATCTGATGTTTTAAACAGTGTGATTTAAGGATTAGCTCAAGATCACACATATATTAGAAAAGAAATTTAAAGAATATATCTTGAGACTGATAGTCTGACACATATTATTTCATTCAGTCCATTTACTTTTCAAGGTCTGCAAACACATATTTATTCAGTCCAGATTTCTACCCTTCTAGACCCTGGTCAAGACTGCTGTCCACCCAAGGGGAGTCACTTTAGCTTATCAGGATGGCTTGCTTTCTAGACCACTGTGCTGGGATCAATTGAGGCTGCAGCCTCAGATGACCATTTACTGATTACAGGCAGACTCTGACCTAAGAATTATCAATTTAACATTTTCAGCTTTTGATAATAGACAAAGAATATGAATTCAGTAGATGCTATACCTTAAATTTTTGTCTCTTTTCCAAGCATGTGACATGTGGGTATAACAACATGCTATCATGGTACCCAGAAGCAATTATGAGAGAAAACAAGCAATATTACAGTATGAGTTCTGTCAATAAACTATCATGTTTGATAGATTAGGAGTATTGCATGCTTGGGAGACAATTCTATGAAAAGATGAAAGGCATCTAAACCTGTTTGTGACTATTTTTCATGGAATACTTTTTTAGTTTAAATTTTATTTTGAATGTGATACTAACACACCTTGAACTTGAGAATGAATATGTCATGTAATCTCTGGTCCCATTTCCAGGCCAGTCACTCCCATCTAGAATCCTACATGTGTCTACTAGCTCTACTTTGTTTGGGAAGATCATTCCAAAGCTACAGCTCAATCCCATAGACATTTCTTTAGCTACTTGGAGGTTGCTATAATACAATGGAGTTCACAACATTTCGACAAACTAATTTTCATATCAATTTATAACTTACTTCTTAGGTGTTCTTTTGATGTTTGCTGTCATTGCAAACTTTAATTAGCTACTCACTTTCTCACATCTTAATATCAGTAACCACTCAGCAAATTGGCAGGTTTTCCCTTCTTGGTTTTATCCTCTAAGTCAGAGGAACTCAGAAGGTCTACATCATTGAATTTACAATTTTAATCACATGCTGCTGTATCTTAGCCTTTGATTTAAATTTTCTGCATTATGAAAATATCCAAACTTCAGCCTCTGACTTAATCCCCTCCTCAGCTTTCATTCGTTCAGAGAATTTTCTAAATGATATCTCCCTTCAGTAGCTATTGGGTAGCCCATACTTGAAAGTCTGCCTCTAAGTCTGCAGTATTTCCAGAAATCTATGTCTTGCAAATATTCTTACAATGGTTTTATAACCTGCAGTCTAATATATTAGTAAAACTTCTCAGCTCAATTTAAACATGTATCCAAAATGGAGTACTTCAAAGCTACAAGCTTCATCCACACCACCATCCCTGCTGCCCCAACTTCTATGATACTTGTAGTTGGGTTACTTGTCTATTTTACAAGTAGAAAGCAAACCCATACATTTAAAATGTAAATTAAAACATGGTTCTTCTGTATATTAAATTATTAATCTATTTCTATCATGGGGAAATATTTGAACATTTTATAATGCAAATGTTGAACAAATAATCTAAATCAAAGTGAAAATAATTGATTACGTCTCTGAATTTTCTTACAATTTTTGTTTTGTTTTCTTTCTATTTTAGATCTTTATAATAGATCTTTCTATTTTAAATGTAATTTTTGAGACAGATCTCACTCCATAGCTCAGGGTATCTAGAAATCACTATGTAGCCCAGGCTGAGACACTTTTATTTTTGCGTGGAATCTTCATCATTCTTTTAAACAACAATCAAATTAGATTCAGTATTCTAGTTTTTACCCCACTCTGTGTAAGACACCTTTACCAAGATATCATCATGATTCAGACTTCATTCAGTTTCTGTGCATATATGACTAGTTTAGAATCACATATCCTGACTACTATATATATTTTATTATCCAGATATTTGCCTTTTCCTTCTTATTTCAATCCTGATGTTTGAGTGGTTCTGTTATTGTTTTCCAACATCCCAGGAGATTATCATACCTGGAGACTAGAGAAATGATTAAATTTCAAAATGTGAACTATAGATCTTAACAAATATGTATTGCTTATATACCTTCCTAAATTTGGAAAATAATACATTAAGGTGCAATACTTTGGGAACTGTAGACTATGTATTTATCTATTATCTATCTATCTATCTATCTATCTATCTATCTATCATCTCTCTATCACCATCTATCTAAAACATATACAATACATGCATGTACAAGTATATTTACAGTTGAAAGAACACCTGAACCAAGTTGTTACAAGAGTGTGTAAGGCCTGTATTTCCAGAGAGGAATTTTATAGGATATAAGTGTTTATCATTTTTATATGTTTATTATAAGTTGTAGTGAAAATGTTTTACATTTCCTTTAGGGACACATGACTCAATCTAACAATTTGATTTTACAAAGAATTTATTTTTCCAGTCTTTGGGATGGAACCCTGGATCTCAGGAGCATGACAGGAAAGTATTCCACCACTTCGCTGTGTCCCCAGACTTCTATAAAGAAAATAAGAAATATTTTGTTCTAGGTACATTTTGGTCTGATTGTAATAGATCTTAAACATAATTCAGCAATTTTTGGAAAGCAGCTCTTGTTATTTTACTAATTTTGGTAGTTTCAAAGGAAGAAAGGACTGCCAGGCCAGTCCTGGCTTTATGAGACTCTAATTGATCTAATAATTGTAAAGCAAATGTATGTATATTACCTGACTCAAAGCTATAGAAATCAACTATAATTTCTGTCCTTATTTCTAAATAAGTGGTCTAAAGGTGCATGTAAGTGGAATTGCAGAAACAAAATAGATGCTTTCAGCAAAGTTATTAGATAGGATTATACAGGTAAAAATGGGAGGGGTATGAGAGTACAGTGAGGTGATTGGGGTGAGAGGGAGATGAGGGATCACATAGGATGTGAGTGGGAGATAGGCTCTTTGTAAGTATTGGCTCAGGTGACTGTAGGTTTAAGTCTGAAACCCATAGAACAGGAGACTCAATTCAGAGCCAATATTGTAGTCTTGAATTCCCAGTTCCCCAGGGCACCAGGCTGGAGAAGCAGAGTTTCTACGTTGTAATCCTGAGAAAAGTTTCATCTTTCCTGAGAGACATCAGGATTTGTTCTCAATGTTGTCATCTGAGGGGATGAGGTCTATGCACACTATGGAGATAAATACACCTCATTAAGAATCTGTTTATTTAAACATAATTAACATCTTAAAATCAAATTCACAATAAAATCTATACCAATGTTTCACCAAACAATGAGATATCCCATTCTAGGTACATTACACTTAAAATTCAGTTTTGCTCCATGTGATTTTATATGCAAGAAACAAACTGCTATTTGGTGTTGAGGTTCAAGCACATCTGTACAGATGAACACACAGACACATTGATCAACTGCTGGAAGCAACCATAGGAAAAACATGATTGGTGGGACAGTCTGGTCACTTTGCCCTCCAATGATGATTCATTCCAATATGTCTTCTGAGATATCAAATTGTTATAATATTGTGTGGAACCCAATTTATATAATATTTTCATTTTTTATTTTATATACTACAATCATTGAATAATATTATGCCCCTTTCCATGGAAATAAGTAAGTAGATTATTTCATTTGGTGATTATCCAATTCTTTGTGTCTTGAGAAGGGGGAAAATGCCATATTGACTCTTCTTACCAACCATGGCATCAGTACATCTGAGGACTCAATTATCTATAATGGACTGTGTTCCTATACACACATGTGCATGGACTTTCTCACCTATATTTCCACTACTTTTCAACTTTCTGTATAGGTTAAATAAAATGTTAGCATAATTAATAACTATTTGGTAATTAAGAGTATGGAACAGTCAACTTTGACTACTCCACAGGAAAAAAGCAAAGGAGTGTTTGGCTCAGAATCACAGTTAAATTCATTTGTTATTCTTCTCTTGAGACTGACTTTGAACAGTTTAGAAGGGTTTTCATACAGAGTAGTAATTAGAATATTATAACCTTAAAACTTCAAATTGGTATGCCGGGCTCCATGAGCACATCTTACAAGAATCAGTGGGGTCATCTACTTCCCCCTTAAATCTGACCAGAATGATTTTCACCAGAAAAAAAAAAAAGCCAGAAAGAGAACAAAAGTGGAATTATCCAATTCAGTGAACTCAGGGCAGAACAAACAATCTAATTTTAAAGTAAAATTTGCTAATAGGGAATAAAATTTAATATTATATAATAAGATATACATCCTTGAAGGAAGCATTCAATTTGTGATAATACTGCGGAAAATGTTCAACAGGGAAGAATGTCAAAGGAGAAAGTTTTGGTAATGGGATGACCTAGAAAGAAGCCCAATAAACATGTTATGAAAGCAATATTACTGACAGGGGAGGAAGGCAAAAGAGATGCGCTCTGCTTAAGCAACAAGCCTGCCTGTCATCTTTGCTCACTGAGTCTTAATAGTAAAATAGTTTTGGTGAGGACCAAGGAAGCAAGATTTGCTGTTCCCTTACCAAAGTCTATAGTATGAATGTCACTTTATAACATCTTTTTTTTAAACAATCAGCAAAATAAAATTAGTCATATTATTTACCTGTACCACTGAGAGTATGTAAAGATTAATGAGTTCATTATAGTGAAGAATTAAAACACATTGGGATATCTTAGTGAAAAATGAAAATAATTATTTATGGCTTTGCTAGAATGTCTCAGTAGTCATAATTATGTTGGAGTACAGACTCCTATTCTAGTTTAGTTGTATATATTTTTCTATTAAAATTAAATGTGTCATAATTTTTCACTAGAAAAATTATTTAACATAACAAAATTAAAGGTAGGTAAAGTATGCTAAAATATGATGCATCAATAAATGATCATTTTCTACTATTAACTGGTTAGTTTCTTTTGTATGATTTTTCTTGAACATTTGTTTAGATTGGTTACTTAATAGGCTACTGTATGTTTCTTTAAATGGAAAATATTTGTGTGTTATTGACTATTTTCTCTGTTAAATACATTTCAAAATACTTTGAAGCAATTCAATGAAAAATCAGTGAGAATCTATTAATATTACTAACATAAAAATGTAATATGTCTAGTATTTGCTGAGTCAAATGTACTAAAAAAAGAGTTGGTAAACGTTAACAGATAGCAAACATGCTCAGAATTCTAGAATTGAATATGAGTTGGAAAGGTCACAAAAGTTACCACCTTCCTGGCAGGACCAAACTAAAAACTATTAAGGTCAGGAAAAACAAGCATAATGCTGAAGACAGAACAAAACAAACAAAGTGAGTCCAAAGTTAAATTCCTCTAGCATGGAGTATATATTTAAGGGTATCAAATTTCTGCTATTGCAATCTGCACTTCTTCCACTCTGCTTTAGACTTCATCATTTCTTAGGAGATTCCCCGTCAAATTTACAGATGGCCTAGGTTGGTCCATAGAATTCAAATGTTGGTGAAATAAAATCAAGCTTCTGTATGTGAGGAGCAGCCCACATTTCCCTTTGTCACACTACCTCTTTGATACCTATGTGTAGCTAGCTTCTTCTTTAAAAAAAGAAAAAGAAAAAACAGATTTTGAAATCATTTGGTTACAGGAAAAAGACAACAAGCACTAGCAATCATTGCTGACAAAGCATGACTGATCAACCCCCTGCACCCCCCACTTCTCTCTCTCTCTCTCTCTCTCTCTCTCTCTCTCTCTCTCTCTCTCTCTCTCTCTTTTCTCAACCTCCCTGTTTTCTTTCCTGCTAACTGTATTTTCTCCTTTTTCCTGGTTTCAGTTGCTCTTTTATTTTTTTCTTCACCAGAGCTCACTCTATCTTTGGTTGGCATTCCTTTAGCATCAGAGACTATAGATGTCACAAAACAAGGTCTGGGAATTTATTCAACATGAAAAATCTGGAATAGCATTCTTTTTTTTTTTGTAAGAATATTTCCATGTGGTTCATGTATCTGAATAGATCTTAAACAGACCTTCTGACCACACAACCCTACTCCTTGAGGACCATTGTCTCATCCCTCATTCTGTACATAGTAGGTGAAGCAGGGTCTACTGCTAACTCAACTCAGAATGCCAAAACATCTTTCTTGATCCCCTTTCTTTTTAATTAGTCATATTCAATGTCATTACTTTTTAAAACTATCGTTTGAATACTGTCTCAATACATCTCTGACGCTACCACTTTCTTATTTTCAATATTTCTCATGTGGGTTTACATGTAGTCTGTAGTTGTCATTGATTTTTATTTAAGGCATTCTTACTGATAATTTTCCAAACCTTTCTAATAATTTAAATACTTGTCTTAGTCTTACTCTGTTATAAACAATTTGTAATTCTTTTTGCTACATGAACAAAATTAGTTTCTATACAGAGATTTGTTTTATTGATAATAGACAAATAATAATTGACCTCATATATGGAGTGAAATGTGATGGTTTAATGCATATGTTCATTATAGAATAATGAAGGTTTGTAATTATTTCAGTTGTATAAAACTCAATAGTTTATCATTTATAATTCAAGGACTTAAATAAACAATACTGCTACCAGTATTGGTTTTTACTCAGCATTACCTTTAAGCCTTTCCAACTTGTCAAATATGCTGCACTCAAACCTAGTGATTTTGAGGTTCTTAAATGTGCCATATTTTTTCTGCCTCCTTTTACATCTTTTTGTGCTGGGTTTGAAATATTCTTCCCCAAATTCTTTGCAGAAAAACTGTTACTCTCTTTTCCAAGTACCTCTACCCAGTTCTGGTATATAAAAATTTCTTCAATTCCCTGTCTGTGTACACCCCAACATTGCCATACAATAATGGACTAAAAAGTCAGATGAAATCTTTTGTGTTCATGATATTACACATATATTTTAATGACTAATACTGACTCATTAATTAAGTGTAATTGGTGTATTTCAAAGAAATGATATAAATCCACACAGTTTTCTACATGAATAGAAACTATGCACTATTTAGATCAAATCTTTTATCAATTCTATTTGATTCTTGTAAAATCTATTTGGAACATAGTCAGTTTTGTGAGATAAACCACTATTTTCCTTCAGGAGGTATTAAGGTGATTAAAATATATAATAATAGACAATAGAAAACTAGAAGAGATTGTGTGTTTTAGTCAGTGTTTTGCTGTGAAAAGGCAACATGACCATAACAACTCTTATAAAGGAAAACTTTTAATTAGAGATGGTTTACAGTTCAGAGTTTTAGTACATCGTTGTCATAGTGGGAAGCATGGCAGCACAGAGGCAGACATGGTGCTAGAGAGGTAGCTGAAAATTCCACATCTGGATCTACAGGCAGCAGGAAGAAATAAAAAGAAACAGCCTGGCTTGAACATCTGAAACCTCAAAGAAGTGACACACTTCTTACAACCATGCCACCCCTACTCTAATAAGGCCACAACTCCCATAATGACACTCCCATTTTCATTGGGACAACCACATTCCACTCTCTGGTCCCCACAGGCTTGTAGCCATATCAGAATGGAAAATATATTTAGTCCAACTTCAAAATTTCCCATTGTCGATCACAGATTGTTTTTGCATTTAGTTCTAGAAGAGTTATATTCAAAATTTTTAATTTATTATTTTCAAAAAATAATGAGAAAATAAACAAAAATAAGTCTTCAAAGAAGAATTATACACACATTTTGTGTGAACACATATTTTGTCTTTCTTATATCAATTTCCAAAGATAAAATAGGTAAATAAAATAATATATTAGACATCATCTAAATTATAAACCATTATTCTTTAAAATTCCACATAATGAGTATAAAGTGCTAAGCCATAATATAAATACATATGAAAGTACATATAACTTTTAAAATCAGCACTAAAATCAACCATCCAATTAGAAGATGGACAAATAAACCATAGGCAGATATTGTATCCAAGAAAATTTGGTAAATAAACACATAAAAATAAATTTGTGTTACTAACTTTTACAGAAATGACAACTAGAATCACAAGGATGGGTGAGTAAGCTCTTGGCAGAAAGTCTAAAATACAAATACTGACATTATCAAAAAGTGTCAAGGAATTGCAGAGAGAGGATCACTTGTAACTTCCTCATGGGAATGTAAAATTGTGTAGTCCCCATGGAGAAATTCAGAAGGCCTTTATCATTTCCTAAACATCTTTATCAGATTTTAAAAAATAGACTGCTGGCACCATGAAACATCAGTGTCAGAAAACTTCATTGATATAAAATGATCTACCTTAATGGATTGACATTTAATATCTCTGAATTGTAGATGATAGACTACATTCACTAAAATAAATGTGATGTGGTGGTATTGAAAATACATTTTCAGTTTACATAACAACTCTGGGATGGAACAAGAAAATGATTGATGGAAATACGACCATCAATACTGCAACACATGTGTTCTGCAGTCTCTAAAGTGTTATAGATATGCTGGATAGCTGCACTTTTTGTTTTTATCTAACAGAATCATAATGTGACTCAAATGAAGCTATATATATATATATATATATATATATATATATATATATATATATGGTTCCTTTGAAACTGAGAAAATATTTTAAATATTACAAATTGTTTTAGGACTACTAATTGTTCCCCTCCCTTGTCAGCCTCCACAGTATTTTCTAATACCTATTTTTATCTGGATGTAACACCAGTGAGCTACAACAATGACCAATATGGAAATTGTTCATAAAAGCTTTAAGTGGCACTCACATGTTGATTGTAACTAACAATTGTCTAATTAGATTTAAGGACCACTTAACAGGTGGGAAGTCGTACCAACTACTAGAAACCTAGCCAACTTCTCCAGGCTACTTAGATGATGGGTCTTAGAAAATAATTTATTACTATCACTTTGCTAGTCCAGCATATACTTTCCTACCACATTCTCCATCTTATCTTTATACCCACAGATAAGTGTAAATAGCACCCCTTATCAAAGAAGACTTTAGTTATAGTAAATGGGGCCTCCACAGAAAAATACAGCTGGATCCCATGCAAAGATCAAAGAGTTGTACTGAGTCCATCCACAGTGTATACAGCAACATCAGAGCTACTGCATCTATGATTCCAGTGACAGTACCAGAGAAGGGATGGGAAGATTGTAAGAGCCAGAATGCCAGGAAGTCTGCTTTGAAACAGTCTCTCCTAGAAAGAGCTTCATAAACAAGATAAGACCAATGGTAATATCAATAGATATGCCAACATGGAAGGGGAAAATCTTACAGGTCACACTCCGGACAATGAGAGGCTACAGACGGCTGCTTAGAAAAGGAGAGTTAACATCTCCTAATTAGTGGCCCAATAGAGAGTGCTTATCCCTGACACTATACACAGAAACAGAGAAAGATAGGGTTAGCATCTCCTAATTGGTTGTCTAATACAGTGTTCATCCCTGAAACTATATACACATGCACAACAGAGACAGACTCAGATGGTTGATAGCTATATGTTTGTGCATGCATGCTCATGTACATACACATATATGTAATAATCATAATCAGGCAAAAAGTGGCTATCAATGTAAGATTGGAGGTCATGTGGAAAGAGTTGAAGGGATGCAAAGGGTGAGACTGGAGGGAGGAAAGTAAAGTAATTATATTTGACTAAAATATATAAAAGTAAATTTATAAAATATTTGCTTTAATAACACAAAGCTAAATTCAGTCAAGTATAAATGATATAATTATTTCAATACCCATTATCCTTAGCTCATTCCTTGGCATTTGTCATATTTATGTAACAGCACAGTAGGCATTCCACCCATTTCAAACTCACTTCTGAAGCTAAGCCTCCAAGAAACTGTTCAAAATCTTACTGTCCTCATGGTTCCATATGATTTTAAAGCCATGTATATTATAATATAATGATGATACAAGGATGAAACATGTAAACAAAGAGTAAGAAGAAAGTGGGTGTATTATTGTTTATGTATCATAGAATTTAAGCTCAAGAAAAAGACTTTTAATAAAGAGAAATTTCTACAAACCACTGCTCTCCTATGGACATTAGATGGGAGATGAAGCCATTCCTATGGTTACTAACTCTGATGTAGAGAGCATGGAGACTTCTTTTGTTCATTCTCTCTCTGGATGAATTTTGACCAAGTCTTGCTTCTCTTTACTGCCTCAGGAAGACAGACCAGCCATTCCATACTAACTTTTATTCTTTTATCTTTTCTGAGATTTTATTTTATGTGTAGAGATTTTATCTTCATATATTCCTATATATCCATATGCCAATGCATGCAGCACCCAAGAAGGCCAGAAAATGGTGGCATTTCCCTTGGGACTGGAGTTCCAGGGGCTGTGAGCCTCCATGTGGGTTTTGGGAAATTGTCTGCTGGAAAACCAGTCAGTGCTCTTGCTCTTCTTTTCAGCTTCTTTCCTTACTTTTCTTAAATCTGTTCAATAATTGTGTTATCTCCTAGGAACTTTCTGGCATGAAGCCTTGCTTCCATTGTATTGGAAGGTACTATATATGTGGCTAGGGAGGAAGAGCTTCAACAATTTTATGCATTTGTAAAGTCTGTGAACTATAATAATATCTTGTAAGTTCATGAGAGAAATAGTGGCATGGATGTTTGGGGGATAACAAACCACCCCCTGCCAGATTTTTGGCTCCTTCCATATGAGAAAAATCATGCCTGGTATTATATATTTGACCAAGACTCCATGAAGACAGAGATCACCAACCAAAGGCTACTACTACCACTCCTATTTCTGCTACATGAACAAAGAAACAAACTTCTCTCAAAATTATTTCTATACCCATTGATTAATACATTTCACAGACAATATCAAAGAGTCTTCTTTATGAATAGTACTGTGGTTAACATGGTTAACTCACAATTGGTCAAAGTGAAGACAATATATGTATGGAATGATCATACACAGGGGTAACATCTAAGTTACACCCTTCTCCCCAGGCTCAGAGACCAGTGTGGAAGAGAAAGTGGGAAGATTTCAACAGACAGAGATGTGGAGAACTGAAACAAAACAGTCCCTTCTGGATATGCCAGGACAACTGTGTTCATTAACACATAACATCTGTTAAGGTCTGCACAAGAACTGTACAAGATCAAGTGTTTGGCATGAGCTCTTACCCTAGTTAAGGAGATGTTAACAGCTGATGTCTTCTGGGGGAGTTAGTGTTCTTAAGATAGTGACCCCTGGTAGGTCAACCATGCTCCAATAAATGGCCACAAAACCATGGATATCTGTGTAACTCAAATTGGGTTGTAAAGATTTTATCAAAAGTAAATAAATAAATGGAAAAAAGTTGGGAGAAAATGGGGTATTAGGAGAGGTTAGTGGAAGAAACAGGAGCATAAATAATAAAAATGCATTTTACATGATTCTCAAATAATTAATAAGAGTATATTAATTTTTTGCATCTCTCAAGGATCAATTGTTCAGTTTTCTCAGAAGTAATGTATTGTGAATCTCTGTTTCTTGTCAGATAGAAACTGTTTTGAAGCCTAAAATTGATGGTTACTCTTTGAAACTCCTTCTGTTTTAGCTTCTACTTACTAAGTGTCCAAAAATCATGGGGTCTTGGCTTCAGACTAAGTATCACAAATGTGGCTGTACCATGCAGTATGACACATGAATTATCACATATTATTTTAGCATCATTATTAAAAGGTGATCTTGGTTCAGATAGGCAACTCACTCCCCAATAGCATGGCTTACAAAATGGATTCTAAAGAACAGAGTCCCTTACTAGGGTGTTATTCTAAAGGACATCACTCTGGTCCAAGCAGTAAGGAAAGAGCTAGGATTTGAACTCAAATGAACCTGGTCTACATTGTATAAGCTAGGGAAACCTAGCAGCACTAGTTAATGTTATTCTCTGAATCTCAAAATTTCCCATTGTAATATAAACACAAAGGCCAGCTCCACTTAATAGTTTATATTGAGAGTAAAATAGATATCAAGGACTTTGCATGCATTTCCTGATGAGCAATACATTATGTATAGCTTTATTATTACCTATTTGGAGCCTGGGAAAAAGTGATGGTATGTTAAGACAATGGTTTGGCAATTTATCAAATTTGAAGGTCAAAAGGAAGATCTGCAAGAATTAAACAGAAATGTCTGAATGGTGATGATAAATCACACATTCTTGGAACAGAAACTAAAATAAGTGAAAGAGGCATGGCTATTTCATATGGAATTCCACCAGTTCAATATCTCCTATGTAGTCTGCTGTCCTAAACTGGTCTTGAACCCTAACCTATTTTTAAAAATCCAACACCCCTCTTATGAAAATCCTGGAGAGATTAGATACAAGGGAAATATCTAAACATAATAAAGACAAGTTACAGAAAGCTGAATTCAACATTAAATTAAATGGAGAGAAACTCAATGTGATTCAACTAAAACCAGGAATAAGAAAAGACTGACCATTCTCTCTGTATTTGTTCACTATGGTAACTGAAGTTTTATCAGGCATAATAAAACAACCAAAGAAGATCAAGGGTATACAAATTGGTGAGGAAGAAGTGAAAGTATTGTTATTTACAGGTGATATGATACTATATATTACATAGAAGTGAATTTTAAAAAAATAGTCATCTTTAGTGTTTCTTGGAATTCTAATTTATAAATTTATAAATTTATAAATGGCAGCAGATTCTAGAACAGACAAAATGAAAGATCTTTAAAATCAATATATTGCCATATTATAATAAGAGAAAAGTAAAATCCTTGTTCTCTTAAAGTAACTGGAATACATTTTAAGAAATTGGATGATTGAAGAAATATTGAAAAATTGCATTGATGTAACTTTCTTTATTGTCTTACTTTTAACACAACTTGAAAGTGCATTTTATATTTACATACTTAAAGATTAATACTTTTGTTAAATTCCCTGTTTTAATCTATCTAAATATGAAAATATCTGAAAATCCTAAAATTAGTTTGAAGGTTTATCCAGATAATGTAAGTCAGTGTACTAATGAACAGGGTACAATAAAACTAAAATATTTAAATAAGAACACTAGCACAAGTAACTAAGGTAACACTATTACAATTTTCAATCTGTGAAATAACTATACTATAAAGAGGTACTTAACACTGAATACACTGTTTGATAGCACTCTGTTTTTTTAGGAACTCAATGCATACACACACACACACACACACACACACACACACACACACAAACACACACAAATATGCATGTAAATATATACATGTATCAAGGTAAAATGCTATAGTAGCTTTTGGGTTTCTTAAGTTTTATGAATTTTGAAAAAATTCTAATTTGAAATTTGGCTTCAGAAGGATTTACAAAATATGTAATATTCAAAAATCCAAATTTATAGTGCTACCTATATTAAAATGCATGCCTTTGTCTTGGAGAACTTAGGATACCATCTGAGTCCATAATTTATCAGCAACGTGGACTTGGAACAGTCACTTGAACTTCTGTTCTAAAAATTTCTCAGCTCTGCCAATGATGTGTAGTTGCTTGTTGATAATTCATGGAAAGCCCAACACAAGGCAGAGATTACAGTAAATATTCAAGAATTGTAGCTTCTGACATGAAAAATATTGACACTCATAGAAATTCCAGTGAAATATAACAATACTCAAACTACCAATTAAACTAATTATAATCTGCCAAGATATAATTTGGAGTCATTAGGTAATAACTGGTCATGGCCAATACTCAGTCTTAGGACAAAACATAAATAGAACACTTTTCTTCCTGTCAACCATGATTGTTTTGAATTAAGTCCCATATTCAACAATGTACTTCTCTGGTGATGGTTGATTTATCTATTTGTCCACTCCTTCACTCTGGTATGCTCTTGTACAATAGACATCCTCTGGTGATTATGAATTTGCAATTTCCCTCTTAGGGAAACAGGGTCCAATTGTGAGAATCTTCCTTTATAGATGCTTATCTAGCTTCTATATCACCCGAATAATATTCAAAAAACATATAAAGGCTTAAAATATGTTACTTCTCTGCTAGGATGAAGAATATTGCCCACTGTGGGTAGTTTACCGAAGAGCAATTTGCATCTATCATTGATACACACATTGATTAAATTACATCAATTATCCTTGTTTTTAAAATGGAAATGAGGCACCAATCTCCTAAAGTCATTCAGAGAATTAAAAGTCAATACCGTGTACATCATTGGCAGTGTTTACTTCCTTACAGGTAGAAAGTTCTCATTAATTACAGCAAGTGTGATGGTGACAGTTTAGTAATGTGGATGCAGAGATGTGCCAAGAGAGTGTTGAGACGGAGCAGGGAGGATTGAGCTACTATGGTAGATTAGGGATTTATAAAATCTCCCTAAATAAATGATGCTATGATTTGATATGGTACCTAGAATGGATATCCAAGACAAATATTCTGCCCTCAAAGACACATATTTTAACATCTAATTATATTATGTACTACCTAATTTGAAAGCAAGAACAGATCCACATAAAAATATAAGGAATTTATTCAAGATGCAGTACATATAATACTCAAATACTCACACAACTGAAGCAGCAGGAAGTATGATGTAAATCATTTTACTAAGTCAGATTAAAGGTGCGATCACTCATGGTTATGTAATACTATCTATAATTTCTGTGTTAAACTTGACATTATAAATCCTTTAATCTGCGTATTTAAAAGCCATTCTATGGCTCATTTTTCAAACAGATTCCTGTTAACACATTTACTGCTAATGAAGCACTAACGTGTTCTCTCTTTCTTAGATAAATGCTGTTGAACAACATTATTATTTGCTCCTCATATAATTATTTTTTTGGCTTTTTAATTTAATTGCTTCAATAAAAAATACACCAATAATGCATTTTTAATTACACTTCCCAGGTGACCTATGTAAAAAGAGGTTTTATAATGAAGCCACAATAATTAGCCTGTCACAGTCCAGTTTGGGGCTATTGTCTAGTTGTCCTTTCCGTGGCTTGTTGTGGCATGACTAGAATTCTAAAGACCCTGTGTATTATCTCCCATAATACTTAGGAAGGTATTAAAAATGTGTGCAATACTGGCAGAAGCAGGCTTTCTAATTATTGTCAGCTATTTCCAGTGTGACGTGGTAAATTCCCTTGAGAAGAGAAACAACAGCCCACTCCAGGGTTTGTAATAGGCCCTAGAGCCTAAGTAGTTGTAGACAGAGCTGTTTCCCTCCGGATAGATAATTGGTTTACATAGCAGCTCAACATCTGAACCAAACCCATTTTTTTCTATTGTGATTTCACTGTTTACTCTAATATACATAAACTATTTTGTTGTATTAAATAGTGTATGACTCATTTCTAATAGCTGAGTAAATTTGCATGTTGTGCCTCACCTGGAATACTAATAGCTCGTAGGCCTGCCCATTTTTTTCACGCATGAAATATTAAATATTTAGTTTGTTAAGAATACATGCTTACTATACATAATGGGTTCTGGCAACTTGTTAAGTATGATTATACTTAAGATTTCTTTTTGTGTAAGACACATGGCTTCCTCTTAGAAAGGCAACTGATAATTTTAAAAGATTAAGCTTGTTGTGCTATAAATACATTGTTATCCTTTATTAGCAAAGATTTCTGATTGTGTGCTTACTTTAATAAGTGACAATACAGTGACAGATTATAAAGCAAGGAAAACAAATTAGATTCTGAAAGTGTGTGATTCTTGGTTTCATAGCAGAAATAAACATGTTGAGGTACATGGAAATTTTAGTTAAACTTATATAATTTTGGTTTTCTGATTAATAAACTGCTAGAACTTAGCATTCTATCAAATTTAGTAGTAAATGCATTTCTTTTAAGTTTCATAAAATCATCATCACCTTATTTCTCAAGCCACAAATAAGCGAAGGCAAAAATCATGGTCACATGTGAGAGCAAACCTTGCCATGGTATCTAGAACCTCTTCCGTACCTTGACCTCCTCTTCTGCCTTGCATTGTTCTCTGTGCCCCAGGCCTGGGCATTTTCTATGTAGTCAGTGGAACCTTGTGTAAGGCATCTGCTAATTTTCAGTTAAAGTGGATTCCCTCACAATCAGCACTTCCTTCTCCACCGTGAAGAAGGCCCCTTGGACAAGTCTGTGCACTCAGAATGATTGAGTTATTTGTCCAACTGATATTTAATGTCCCAAGAATGGATACAGTGATTAAACATTTTAAATTCTGTTTTTATTGTTTGAAGAAATGCATTATCTCTAATGAATTAGAATAAAAGTGAGAATTATAATGCATGATACATCAGAACAAATTAATTGGTTTTCCTGTTTTGATTTTACCTCTAAAACAGCGAACCTTATATTTCACAATAAATTTGACAAGAATCCACTTACTTCAGGCATACTCTTTGATCTCTGTGAACCCCAATTATTCCATCTGTAGAGAGAATTAACTACCCCATATTCATAGAAAGAAAAAATAAAAGTGTCAGTTGGGGGGCTTGGGCAGTGGAACCAGTATTTATCTCTAGTGTACAAAATGGCTTTTTGGAGCCCATTCCCTATGGAGGGAATTCTTCAGCCTAGATACGGGAGGAGAACCATGGTCAACCCCAAATGATGCGACAGACTTTGATGATCTCTCATGGGAGTCCTCACCCTCTTTGAGGAGGGGATGGGAGTGAAATGAGGAGATGGTAGGGGGAGTGGGAGGACAAGAGGGAAAGAGAACTGGGATTGGTATGTAAAATAAGACTCTTTTTAATTTAAACAAAAATTAATAAAAATTATTAAAAGGTTACTACATTTGCTCAAAATAGTATATAGTACCCCAAAATATATCCATTCCTCTAATTTTCTATAAATTGATATTAATGTCCATTTAATGTCTATGCTTAAAATTAAAATGTTATAAAATATTGTGTTTATAAACATAAAACTATAATTATAATTTCAAATTCCTTTTTGGGAAACAAACTTCTAAACACTACACACTGCGTATTTAGATATACATGAAATATTTATATTGTTTTGAACACAAAATATCTATATTGTATTTTAATAAATATTCAGTAGAGAATGGACTGTGTGTACTTATGCAAATGATAAGTATTTAAATATGGCTAACACTTTTATTGAAAATGCATTTTTTATCCTGATTATCTCTTCTCCTTCCTCTTCTTCCCCCAGTTCCTCCCCATCTCTCCATCCATCTGGGTCCATTCCTTTTTCTTTTTTCCTCCCTCCCTCCCTCCCTCCCTTCCTTCCTTCCTTCCTTCCTTCCTTCCTTCCTTCCTTCCTTCCTTCCTTCCTTCCTTCCTCTCTTTGTTACTATCTTTCTTTCTTTCTCTCATTAGAAAACAAACAGGCATCTAAGGGATGATAAAATATAAAACAAAAACTAAAACTTTAGAACAGGATAAGACAAACATAAGGAAAAGAGTCCAAGAAAAAGTACAAGAAACAGAGACCCACTCATTTGCATACTCAGGAATCCCATAAAAACGCTAAATTGGAATCCAAAATATGTACATAAAGGAACCCAGTTGTGGGGAGAATATCTCAGAATACAGTTGCTAGTCATTAAGTCTTTCAAAAAATCAGCTGGAGATGAAATACCCTAAATTAATTTCATGAGTCTATTATTATGTAGGCAAAATATAAACCTTGCTTTATGTGTAAGTATAGATATTTGCATGTATATATGAAATAAACTTTAATAATAATACCATGAGACATAGAGTTAAAAAAAGTTAGAATAAAAATGGTAAATACACACACACACACACAGTATTTCTTAGAAGAGCAGAAAACTAGAGTAAGAAAAGCAGTCATGTGAGTGGTCAAATATCACCTTTGACATTTTAATAAACTGTTGCTTAGATAGAAATATCAAGCTATTATTAATGGCTATTAATGTGTACATGCTTCATGTAATTTTATAGTATCTTATTTTAATATCTGTAATTTTAATGAAATGCAATTGAGGAAAGAAACAATTTTCATTTACTTTATATAACATAATTATGGATCAAATTAACCCCACACTAGTCTTAATTACATTTAGTTTCATTTGGCTGATCAAGCGATTAACACGATGCTGTATTTTGGAAGTAAAAGAACAAATGGTTAAGATCTTTCCTCCAAAAAACATGGACTGTTCACTGCAAGTGAGGTCATCACAGAAAATTATTTCCTGGAGATTTTCTACTTTCTTTGTTTTTTTTTTTTCCGATTGTTGTTGTGTTTTTTTTTTTTTTATGGTACACTCTGTACAGCTTAAGAATAGGTATAATGAGGAAGACTTGCACCTGGGGTCCTCTTACAAGACACAGCTTAATAAACTCCCCTGAATGCAACCCTTTATCTGCTACATTCAGATTGGTTTCTATGCATTTCTTTTTTAATTGGAACTAATTTTAGGTTTGCCATTACTTGTGATTAAACAGCCTCTTTACCCCACATATATTTCCTTCAGTTTATTATTGCTTCCTTCATATTATTTTTTAGAAAAAAAATGATTTGTCAGGCAGGGACCTTCTTTTTACTTCATTAGCTAAGTTATACTTACAAGGAACATAATTTTAACAGCAATAAAAATATTGGGTTTAATAATAATAGCATTCAGGACCATACAAGTATGACTGCAACTAATCCTTTTTAGCTAATTGAAAATGAGAATGGCCCTCTACAATATGTGTGTATTGTGAATAATCCTAATTAGGATAATGCAAGGGTATTTTAACACAGTTCATAGGCAGGGTATAGTCTCAGAAAAACAGCTTAGCCAAAGTACAGCCCATTTAGAATCACCTTGGATCCACAGAGGATCTACAGCCTTCTGGTACTGAACACTGCAGGTACTGAACATTGCAAAAGAAGATCTTTGGGAAGCATTGCTTCCAACAATATTTAAAGAGGCATAAAAATGTGTGATAGTTTTAGTGTTTTTTAGAAAAATAATTTATAAGACCCATTTAACATCCATGCTAGAATATATTCTAGGAGGGCATGAACATACTGTCTTCTGGTGTACTAGATGCTTGCTTTCCAAAGCCGTTCCTTTATATGTCTTATATACATATTTGTCCCTTCAATCTAAATAAAGATAGTGGCTTTCCCAGTTTCCCTGTGACATTTCATACTGAAACTGGATTTGTCAGATGGTATCAGTCACATTTGATTATATTATATCATGTCAAGAAACAGTGATGCATAAAGCATTTTTCTTTTTTATATTGAAGGATACAGGATTCTTCATTCACTGGATCTTCTACATAAATTTTTTCACATAGAGATCTAGAAACAAAAATATCATTAGAATGGCTGAAAATTAAAGAAATAAAATGACTAGTCATTTAAATGAGATACACCCATTATGGGTTATTTTGTCTCACATGTATGATAAGAAAAATGGGAGGTCTAAGTGTGTCTAAATCTACTCAAAAAGAGTTACTTTTAAAAGGATTATAGCCAGACTTGCAGTGTTTGAAATTAATACTGATGAAAGCTCAACTTTTATGCTCTGATTTAAACCTATATTATAAGGAGTTGTGCTATATTTACTTCTACAGTTTTGATTTTAATTTTTTCAGCAAAATAGTGATTAAAACTATACTGGCTAAATAATCAAGTGCTTTGATAATAAGTGCATAGTAATTACTTTTAACAAACTAAAAGTACTGAAATGAAGTGTTTGTAACTTTAATATCTCACTTAAAATGAAAAAAATCTAGGGATATTTTCAGTGACTCCCTCCCCCAGCAAATGCTATCAGGAAGATGAAAGAATTGGAATTGTTATTCCTTACCAAAACAAAAAAAAAAAAAGGAGAACATGGTCACAGTTATTTACATAAAATATTTTTAAAACAATATGAAAGTGTCAATCATTGTTTGTGTTATTTGAGCATAATTCCAAGGAAGATTAGATCTAAACCCTGTGGCTTTGGAGGCTGTCCTGGAACTAGCTCTTGTAGACCAGGCTGGTCTAGAACTCCCAGACATCTGCCTGCTTCTGCCTTCTGAGTACTGGGATTAAAGGTGTGGAGCCACTAATGCTGGGCCAGAAGATTTGATCTTGTCTGCGTGCTATCTGTGAGTAGGTACTATGTGAAAGGAGTAGGTGAATGATTCTTACATATAAAGCAAGTTGATGAAATCAAACCAAATTCATAATTAGCAAAGATATCGGTCACTTATGTTAGTCTTAGGAAGGGGATTGTCTGGTTATTTTTTTGGCTTGAAAACGTTTATGTTTTGTCTGTATTTAGACATGATTGTTTTATGCCATGCTCACAGAGTGGCCTTGCCACTGGGGAGCAGAAAAGGTATGGGATAGTTAGGGTGTTAGTTGGGGGGAAGGGGAGGAGGGGAGTGAAAGGGAACTGGGATTGACATGTAAAACAATCTTGTTTCTAATTCAAATAAAAAATTTAAAAAATAGAATACTGTTAGAAAAGTATCACTGAAAATGTCTATACAGTATTTACTTCATTTTCTTCATGAAGTTATGGGAAGCAAGTATGTAACACTAAGTCCTTTTGAGAATAGCAGGTAGCCATAGGAAAAAATCGACCCATGAAGTACCAGAAATCTTGTAAATTGTTTTTCCATCACAAATGTTTTAAAATAGAGATTTCACACTTAAAATGTATAAATATTAAAAAGCAAATGCTTAAAGTTCATGGATTCATTTTGGGTAATGGGAGGTAACATACACATGTGTAGATCTAGTATCAAATTATGTAACTATCTACACCTAATTTGAGAAGACTTTATTCATCCATGTAACTTGATAAGATTCCAACTTTTCCAGACTTTTGAAATCATGCAATTTTGAGTTTCTACATTACATCTGAAATGGTTCCTTCCTGTTATTTTGCATGAATAAATGTATATTATGATTTCATAGTATGCATTACAAAAGCCCTTTTTCTTAGCTGAAGTTTCCATGACTGAATACCATACATTTAAATCATACTCATTTCTTGAAGTTATAGAGGATAAGAGCTTGAGGAGAGGATACAGACATGCTTAGTGAAGGCCCTCTTATCAGTTTGTAGCCAATAATCTTCTTATATTCTCACATGTCACACGGAAACATTTCTCTTTATCATATATTTATAAGGACCTAATCCAACAATAAGTGGTCCACATTCATAAATAATCTTTTCCCATTTCATAATACAGACGAGATTGGGTGAGGTTAGGATTTCATCATAAAAATCTTGCAGAAAGTTGTCATTTAACCAAAATTTCATTAAGTCTTATTTTGAAGATGAGAAATCATTTCATTTTTGCACTATCTTAAGAATCTCTGAGAGAAACACACAGTATCATTGTTGGCTTCATGTTTCTCCACATGGACAGATGCATATAAACTACATCCTTAGATCCACAGAATTTTAAAATCAGAATGGATGACAGAGCATTTTATTCAACTTGTCAATATCTCAGTTCTCCAACTACTATGACACTGTCATTTGTCACATCATCCTGGAGTAAGTATTCTCCCAAGGAAAACATTCACCTCTAGCTGTTGTTTTTCTGACACTTCGTAGTTTCTTTGGCATCCTAGTCAATTGTTTCAGACAGAGTAGATTTCCCTTGACCAACTCTTGACCACTTCCCACATTTAAAAGTTTACACATTAGTGATGTCACATGACTTATGCCAGTGTTTCCCAGATGAGTTCTATGGGAAACTAACCTTAAATGGTATTCTATGAACAACAGTTCTTGCAATTTTACCAATCTATAAATTTTCTCAATGAACCAGAGAGTATTGTTTGACTAAGAAGCCTTGGAAAACAGCTTTCATTTTTTTTGTCTTTCTGAAACTTTTTTCATTTCAGAAACTCTTTTAGGTAACATATGCTACAATCTCTTTGAAATAACTGTCACATAGAATTAATGCTTAAAATTAAGGGTCATGAATTGGCTGATATGTCAAATTGAAGGAGGAGGGTGGCACAATTATTTAGTGGAAAAAAAACTTTAGGAGAAGTAAGACAATGAGAAGCAAAGATAGTGTAGCATCTTGCCTTTGTTCTCTGTTGACCAAACTCTAGTTTGCGGCTCAGTTTCCGCCTGTTTGTTTTGACTGATGCTGGAGGGCTGCAGTTTCAGATAGGACTATGAGTCAGAGAACATTTGTAAGAGCTCCATGAAGTCTTAAAACATCATAAATAAGATCACAACAGTTTAATTTTAAAGAAAGGTGATGGATTGAGAAGAATTAGCCACAGGGAATATTATAAGCATTCATCTTCCTTCATTACACTTTAGAGACACGTGGTTCTAAGGCATGCAGTTCCTTGCTAGACAAAAATGAGATGGCCCAAACCCTCTATGAATATTTAATAATTACAGATAATTTATTCTCAAGTGGAATTTACCAAAGTAGAGCCTAGAAACAATTCTTTGCATTTGGATTGTAAGATACCAGAGCAATGTAAAATCTTATTAAGCAATACCAAGAAGGAGGGGAAAGTCCTGCTATTTAAGACATATTTTACAGGTAAATGCTAGGAATTACAGCTTTTAGCTGATGTTTTCTTGTTATGATTTGGTGATATTTGCAACAAGGGTTTAATACTTTTGACCTGTGTTTTATTACTTATCAGTAATTTTATAGCTAACAACCAAACTGAAGCAAAATCTGAGAATGGACACAATTATAGCAGAATTTACAGAGCATAAGTTCATCTGCCTCTGACAAGCCAATATAAAATCCTTCCAGTACGTTAAAGGGTCACCCTCAAATCAGGGCTCTCTAGATTGTTTGATTAGGCAATATTTTAAAAATTAAGAGAAAATATTTCTATAATAATGTGTTGTTTCATTGAGTAGAAAATAAGGTTTCTGGTTTTAGTCTCATTTTATTCTTTCAAGAACATTGCCTGATACCCTCTGAAATGATAATTATTATATTTTTAATTAAGAAAACTAGAGGGAAATAAAATATCTTGTGTTGCCAGTCAGGAAGTGATAAAAAAAGAAACCTGAAACACAATCAGCAGGATTCCTCAGAATATAGAACCAAGAAAATGGGCTGAAGTGAAATGTTATCCAACAATAATAATTTATGAAGAGTCTGATTCTAGTGTATATTATCTACACAGGCATGTATACACAGACTCACACACACTCACACACATACTCACTCACTCAGTCACCTATAGACACATATATACAGATCACAACCAGGAATTTGCATGGAAATTTGGTAGTAGAAAATACTAAATGAAGCCTTTCTTAGGACATCTATCTCTCTTACAGTGCTTTTATATGAAACCACCAAGTACTGAGTAGAAGTTATACTGATGGACATTCAATAATTCATGTAGAGTGAGGTAGTATTTTCATGTTAGAGACTAGCTATGTAATTTTTTCTTAATGTAAATACAATCTTGTTAGAGCTGCCACAAAAGTTTTGTGAAGCCACAAACAGAGATTAGATTTGTCTGAGAGATGTTTACATAGTATAGGTGTGAACCCAGCTGCTGTCGCATGTACCCACTGAGTAGTTGTACCATAGAAGGTAAGATGTTTGTGTCTCTGAGCCCTAAATACTGGTCACTTGTATGTAAAACAGGACTAAGAAAACCATCACAGATGGGTAGCCCTTCTTTATCCTGTCCCAGTGTGTGGTCCTGCAATAAGAAATCAGTCAGCCTTACATCTCCCTTTCCTTCCTACCTCTTTCTGCTCTTCTTCAGTCCTTCTTCGCTCCCATCTTTCATTTTCCTCCCTCAACTTTTTTATTTTTGTTGTTTAGTTCTCCACTACTCTCACCTCAGTAGAATCACTGTGATTTCAGTTCTTGTTTGAATCGACTTTAGTACAAAGGCAAATGTCCCACAATGGCGGTGGGCAAAATTTGATTTACAAGGCTGAATTGAGGAAAGAAATGATGTGGGAGACATAACTGTTGTGCTAATTACTCAGCCTTTCTGGTGAAATTAATTCCACATTTACAATGCACAGCCATTCAGCTGAGGGAGTCCATGGAGCCTTTTCCAGGTCATGGCCTGGAAACATGGTGGAGATGTATAGGCTGTGCTGGCCCCCACACACCCAGCACCATGTCAGTGGCATCTCCTCTTGCTGCTCTACTGAACACCACATTCACAGGTGCTTGGCATGCTCACAAGCCACTTCAGGGTGAGGATCAGAGGAGGAGTTAAGAATTCAGAGGCAAAACTTGAAAAAATTATGAGGATTGTGACATTTAAGAATTTCCCTTTTCTGTAATTTTTAAATGTCAGAGAAAATTGGAGTGGCTATTAAGTCTAGGATCCTAGCACAGAGTTAGGTCAGTTTTATTTGACTAAAATTGGTTTGTATTTGTAGCAAGTAAGCACTGCATGACAATGTGACAATTTCTTTTTTCATCTGTGGATGCATCATTGCTGTAAGACAAAGGGCTACAATCCAAAGATAAAGCAAAAACACAAGCAGGTTTGTTTTATTGCCTATGTGGGTTTTTGTCTATCAGTGCAATAAAATAGGCAAGAAGCAACCACGTTTGATGCCTTGCACATTTGAATAGTTTTATTATTGAGAATCTTATCAATAAGGCATAAATACACCTATACAGAGGCCTTGGGGTCATCTTTAAAGTAATATTATTACTTAGATTTTCCATAGTAATCAATCGTTCTTTTGAAAGTAAATACAAAAGTGAAAAACCACTTAGAAATACATTTTCCCTTGATTTCCTGCAATTACAAGGCATGAATTTCCTGAGATCCTTACTGGACTATCAAGTTAAAATATATAACAATCAGAACATATTCAGAGAGAAATTTTGGATGTGCAAATGGTATCAATTGTCTTAGATCTTACTTTTTCTTCATTATCTTTTATGTTTACAATGACAATTAATTTTGTAATTACTTTTTCTGTGTCTTGAACTCTGGGTCCAGGGTCATTTTTTGTTGTTGCTTTTCAGAAGGTATCTGCCTCTTCTTGAACTAGTCTTAAACTTTGAGCCCTTAAATAATAAGTGGCTCAGCCCAAGACTCCCAAGGGCTAGCATTATAGACTTCTCCCAACACACAACCTATACACCATGGGATTCCAAACAGGAACATTTCCTTACTGGTCCTATTTCTGAAACTTTTTACACTTCTCTCATATTGTTGATTATTTTCTTTTTAATGAATTGTGTCTACATGTGGAAGATAGAAAACGAGGTTAGCAGGCCAGATTGTAAGTGCTTTTCCTGGTGAGACATCTCCCCTGCCCTATTACTTATTATTGTCTCTATTCTGATGCCATTCTTTCAGTCCATTTTTATATTTCATATTCAAGCATTACACACAGACACACACACACACACACACACACACACACACACACACACACACACACACACATACACAAATGAATTGCATTTTCTTAAAGAGTCTGAAATTATGGAGTCAAGTGTGAACCCAGAGATCTCTTCTGTACATTGAGCTATTACAACTTAAATTAACCCATAATTCTTAACTATGTTTAATTTAAGTTGTAAAAGCTTGTTAGTAATCACTCTGAGCAATAGGCCTAACAATTTATAATTAATATAAGCCTCTGTGTGTTTGTTTGGGACTGAATGGCCATGGAACCATACATGAAAGAAACTTCCATTTAGACTCTTCTACTACTGTTCTGCATTTGACATATTCAAAGAAACTGGGTCCTCCAGGCAACAATAGTCGTGCTTTTGTAAATACCCAGGTAAATATGGTGAAGTGAGGAGATATAGGTATCTTTGCAATTGTTTTAATATATAAATACATACACACACATGAATATGCTATTCTGTAACTAGCTTTTTAACTTCACAGTTTGACTTACATACTAAAGATATTAGCTAGTTGTATTGTTACATATATTTTTCTGATGGTTTCCTCTAGTTCTGTCCATTTGCCTGTGAATTTCAAGATTCCGTTTTTTTGTTGTTTTTGTTCTTGTTGTTTTGTTTTGTTTTGTTTTTCAGCTGAGTAGTACATTCCCTCATTTTCTCTATCCACTCTTCAGTTGAGGGGCATCTAGGTTTCTTCCAGGTTCTGGCTATTTACAAATAATGCTGCTATGAACATAGTGGAACATATGTCTTATTGTATGAATGTGCATTCTTTGGGTAATGCCCAAGAGAGAAATTGCTGGATCTTGAGGTAGACTGATTCCCATTTTCTTGAAAAATGGCCATACTGATTTCCAAAGTGGTTGTACAAGTTTGCACTCCCACCAGCAATGGAGGAGTGTTCTTCTTTCTCCACATCCTCAGTTCTTATGCAGGTACCCAAGGCTTTTATGAGAGAGTTCATGGGTACACTGAACATGTCATGACCAGAATTTTAAAAATAATATCATGTATATTTCAGTGCTATCTTAATTTTTACCCTTTGTGGTAAGACAGACATTCATTACTTAGGATGTAAAAGATTTCTTCATGCCGGGTGTTGGTGGCACATGCCTTTAATCCCAGCACTGGGGAGGCAGAGGCAGGTGGATCTCTATGAGTTTGAGGCCAGCCTGGTTCCACAGCAAGTGCCAGAATAGGCTCCAAAACTACACAGAGAAACCCTGTCTCAAAAAAACAAAAAAAATTTCTTCATATATACTTTTAATGTTTCATAGTATGATGAATCTATTGTCAATTTATTATATTTATTATGTATGTATAATATATATCATGATCCTTTATTGGAAGTGTGTACTGAGAAATCTGATCCAGTATATACCTCATTCTAAATCCAGAGAGGGTCAAACATGCCACAGCCATTACAACTATGTATCATGAGAATGGCAGAACTGTTCAGTCTCTCAAACACATCATGGATTTAAGGAGCAGAGATTGTTCATTAAAAGTCGTATCTGTGGTGCTGTATGCAGGTGCTCTTCCCTTTTATCTGGAGGGAAGGAATGGTACAGATGACTTTCCATTTGCCTTTAAAGTAGACTTGTAGCAAATCAAATGTATATTCTCTGTTGTATAAGGATATAATGGAATAGTGTGCATGTTTCACAATCAAGTTAACAAATGAAATATTATCCTATTTATTTGTTTGATGATATGAAGAAGAGCAAGCCACCATTCCATGAACTTCTTCTAATAAAGGACCCCTCGTGTTTCCTATGGACCAGAGACAAATCCTATGTCCTCTTCTGAACTCACAACATAAAACCAAATTATGAGGAGATGTTGAGTCTTACATAAAAGGTTCGCCAAATGAGATCAATGTGTATCAGAAGATTGGATATTATTCTAAAGTCAAATGTATACAAGACAAATTAATTTGTAATTGAAACTTGTGAGGCATGCTTTTTCAGCAGAATAGGTACAGTGGAATGTACAAGAATCTAACTTCTTTTTCCTTAAAATTTCCACTTCTTACAATAATGTTTAATGTTGTACTATTATTCTTGCATATAAAAGAATCACCAATTTTATTTAACAAATTTTTAAAAAAAATGTATTTCCTTCTTTCTCCTCAGTATACTACTCAAGTATATAATCATTCCCTAAATTATAATTCTTTCTTCAGTTCAGTTCCTCAAACATCTCAATTGGTCAATAGTCTTCACTTTCATAATACCCTGAATCTATTCTTTTTGTTTGTATTTTTTAATGAGAAAAGTAAATGTTTATCAGTAACTCCAAATAGCCATTTTCTTATAACTGCATTAAATTGAGGCTGTTTAGCTTATTTTGTAATATTTAGACTTCACACAAAATTCATGAAATGCCTTCCTTAATGTCTTTCTATATCTTTGTGACCTTTTTAATGAATGCTTATACTTTTCTCATTGTATTCATGCTTATAAAGTTGTAGTTTAATTATAATAATAAATTGATGAATAATTTTAATTAACATATTTTATTTTAAAAATCTCCATGTATGACCTAATAAATAATAGAAGGCTAACAATATAGTGTTAAAAGAACCAGATTTCTAAAGTTCACTGACTTTTCTGGAGTAAATATTCTTATCATGGCTATTTTAAACTATCACTGTCAATTATTCTTAGCAAAGAATTAGAAAAATAAATGCCACAGTTACATTGTGAGCAGCTATAAAACATTTTTGGTACTTGACATAGTTCCATGTTCAATAAATTTACATGGTTACAAACATTTGTAGAATTTAAACTGAACTTTAAAAAGAACCTTGAACATGAGGGCAATAAGAATTAAGAGCCCCAAACCTAAGGAACCAGCAATTATTTTTAAAAATCAAGACATATGATCCTTAAACATTTATTTTTCTCTAAATTAACTACTTACTAAATGTTCCTTATAAGCCCTTTGATTTTATGATGCATTTTATTTTCCTCTTTGTGCTTAATCTTTAGCTAGACTCATAAAAGAACAGTATAGTTCATATCAGATATTCAAGCCCAACCTACTCAATATACTGAATGCCTCCATAGATAGATTCTGTGAGTCAAGTACATTTTAAGAGGAGCCACTTTGAAGGGGACCCTTCAGGTGTCAAGGCAGGGAACCAGACTGTAAATAGGTAGGAATAAAAGATGGGTTCATAATGACTTAGTCAACCAAAATCAGACTTGGAGAGTCTGTTACCACATGGTTCATTACCTGCATATTTAAAAACAATAAAGTTTGGCAAAATGTTTCCAGGCAACGATTGTAGGGAACACCATGCGAGGTCATGGTCAGGATGAGGTAGAGAAGGTTTAAGTGTGAGGGGTACACACGTGGAAAGCCCCTAGCCCCTTCTTTGTTTCATTTTTGGCTTGCTGTACTTATTCCTGCCCTGCTGGCTGGCTAGGTCACTCTGTAAGCAAGGATTTTCCCTAATAAATACCCTTAGATTTTTCCATGACTCCATATTGGTAATTCCCACATTATCTGGTTGTCAGGAGGTGGATCTTCAAAAATAGGCCCTGGTTGGGAGTGCTGACGATTCCCACCAGGACAGTGGACTAGCGCACCAGGAAAGCCCCCTCTCTCCAAAGGTGCTCCCGGCTCCACAGCAGACCCACTGTGGAACACAAGGCATTTATGCTGCCTCTGAGTTGCTCAGTAGCTCAGAGAACAGTCTGCCCAGCTAGGAGAGTTCTACAGGACTTCCCCAAGGTTTTACTGCCCCAGTTTCTAGCTGCGCACATGGGACTAGCCTGGACTGCCACCTGCCTGCACCTGGAAGCCCCCTGCCCTTCCTGTGCCCCTCCCCTGGCCCTGCTGCCTAAGACTTGAGCCAACTTGGCCTTGGCTCTCAAGAGGATCCAAGGCTTCCCCTGGCCAAAGTGGCTGTAAAGCTGCACTTTTTTAGAAGTTGTGGCAGCAAGGCAGTACATGCTCCCAGCTAAGGGTAGCCGACTGTGTGACATGAACACATCCCCCTGCCACTGCTGCTGCCATCTTGCCTGACCTGCCACTGCCAAAAGCTGCACGGATATCAGAGTTTCAGCCAAATCCACTGACCCCTGTAACTGAGAGCAATTACTGCCTGGTACCTTTTAGAATTTCTTCCTAATGCATGATCTGAACTTGGGGCAGAGCTATAGTGTTTTTCAGATTCCACTAGCTGAATGCCTGTACCACCTGCTGGTCAAAGATAGTGCATCTGGAGTAGAAGCCACCAGGTAAAATCATGGCAGAATATTTACTGTTTGCTTATTGGAAATATCTTTGTTTCTTACGTGAAATCAATGTTCCAGGAGGTTGCTGATCTGCCAATTTACCTGCCTGTATGCAGTAATGGCAGTTAGCATCCTGGCACATATAATATTACCATCTATAGTCCTCAGGAACAGGGACAAAGATAACCTCACAATTGCTTGCAGGATATAACAGCTTTATGCAATGAGGTTTTGAGAACAGATTAGGTCATGCCACATTTGTGCAGTGCATGGAACAGAAGTTGGATGATAAGATTTGCTCTATGTCCAATACACTAAAGGCAGAGCTGTCACCAAAATGAGATGCTGTATATTTATTGATAAGAAAAACACAAAGATATGCTGCATATCTGAGGTGTTAAAGGCTAGGCTGTCAGAGGACCATGGCGGACTAAAGAATATCTGTAGCCAACTAGATACTGAGATAGGCTCTGTGACCTAGAATTTAGATGAAAAGGTGCAAAATACCCAGGATAGGGCTGAAGAATTGGATAATGCCATTCAATAAATTTTGGAAGCATCTAAGGCAGCAGATCACAAATTTGAGTCTAGGTTCAAATGTTTGGAAGATAATTTATAGAACAGGGCTGACAGATTAGATAGGTCCATTTGGTCAATTGCTGAGGCCTCTACCTCAACAAATCATGACCTTGAGTCTAGTCTTCGATATTTAGAAGGCAATTTCCATGCTGTCCAGATGCTGTCTAAGGATGAGCGCATTAAAGACCTAGAAAAACATGTAGATGAGCAGTTTGAATAACTTACACATTCGCTAACATGTTTGGAATCCTTTATGATGCAGGAAATAGAAACTTTTCATGAGGATATTATTACTAAGCTTAAAGATCATTGGGACACCTCAAAGACAGAATCACTCCAATCCGAGGCACCTATTACACCCAGGCATCATGACTACTCGTGTTAGGTTGTTAGGCATACACCATTAGTGCTCCCAGCAACCGTGTTAGAAAGGCTATCTTCTAAGAAACACCCTCTGGGACAGATGGCTTATGTATGGCAAACTATACAGCTGAATGATCTTAAGAATATTAAAGAATCAGTTGTCTCATATGGTCATAGCCTATATGTAAAACAGCTATTACATTCCTGGGCAACCTTTAACAGGGTCATGCCCATAGACTGGGAACAATTGGAGGCAGCTGCACTTGAGAATTCATGCCAAATCCAGTGGAGGTTCTTTGGTCAGGGAAGTGGTGCAGCTCCTCGAGCGTCAAGTCAATGCCTACATAGAGGATGGTTATGAAGCCCCCCTAGATAAGATACTTGCTGAGGGTATTTATGCTAACCCACAGGTTCAGGCTGAATATGACTACCATATACTGTTCCTATGCAGGAAAGCAGCATTAAATGCCTGGGATAAGGTTCATGAGCCAGGAGAACACCTAGAAGCCTATACCAGAATAGAACAGGGACATACAGAACAGTTCCAGAACTTCTTACAAACGTTAACCAGGGCAGTAGAATTACAGGTAACAGATCCGGGAAACAAGACAATCGATTATATATACACTATATATATATATATATATATAATATATATATATATTATATTTACAGTAGCTTATGAAAATGCAAACCCAATATGCAAAAGAATACTTTTGCCTTTAAAGATCAGATCAGCTGTGCTAGAAGAATGGGTTTTTCATGCAGCCAACATCAACTATACTGTACGAGATACTGGAGCTTGGGTAGGAGAAGCCATATCAAAAGCTTTAAAAAAGCAACAGGAGATTAAAAGTTCTAATGGTGAAGACACAAGGGCTTGGGAAGGAGAAGCACCTTACAGAGGTCAATGTAGGTACCAAGAGGTCAGAGGTTATCACTACTATGAACCAGAACCTTGGGTAGGAAGAGCCTTCCCCAGGAGACCATGATGGCACCAGGAACCTAGATGTTTCAGTGGTATCAGAATGGGACATATTAAAAGAAATTGTAGACAAGGGAATTCTAACAGTATCTCATATGGAAGGTCACTGCCTTCTGGATTGTGTAGAAGATATTGAAAGGGAAGACACTGAACCAATGAATGTAGATTGACCAGGACATGCAAGGAAACCTGTTAAGGCCAGAAAACTCCAAGGGGGGACTCAAAAAGGCCTCCACATTGAGAAAGGTCTGGTCATTCCCAGTAGCAGTGGAAACAATCTCTCATAGGACAAATAATTCTTGGCCTATTGTGAAAAATGATGCTGCTCTAGATGTTAGTTTGGCTAGCAATGAATGGGCTACTGCAATTATCTCTGAAAAAGCCTATTTGGTTATTACACACCTGCTAGAGTTCATGGGGATTATGGGTTTGCCTGCACAAATAAAAACTGGCAATGCTCCAGCATATGTCTCTACAAAATTGGAACAGTTTTTCAAATTTTATAACATAAAGAATGTCACCAGTATACCACACAATCCTAAAGGAAAAGCAGTGCTTGAGAGATCTACTAGAACACCAAAGAAGTTGCTCCATAAACAGGCTGGGAAAGCAACCCCCCCAAACATAGGTTGAATAATCCTTTATTTACACTAACCTTTCTTAATGCCAATGAGAAAGGACAAACAGCTGCAGAAAGACACTGGACTATGGAAAAGACTGCTGAACTGAATCATCCGGTATATTTCAAAGATGTACTAACCTCTGTATGGAATCCAAGACATGTGTTATGTTGGGAAAGGGGTTTTGCATTTGTTTCCACAGGAGAAGAAAAACTTTGGATACCATCAAAGTTGATCAAGATTCAAGTTGAAAAGGAAAAACTTCTCAAAGAGGAGAAATGACAGGTTTCTACTAACGTATATCTCATAAACTCATTAGAAACCTCCCAAAGGAAAGGGAAGTGTTTTGCTTTTATCTTCACAGGGAAACTCATTTCCAGAACTCAAAGGACACTGCATGGGTAGATACTTAAGAAGAATAGGTAGCTATAACCTTCAAACAAAAGGAATATGCCATATGGTTAACTTTACAGCTGTTTCTCAGAGAACTCTATTGCTCTTTATTTCCTAGTCCCTATTCAATGAAACCAATGCTGGCTTTGAAGGTAGATTTGGCTTTCCTACTCTGAATCCTAGAACGTTGTTAAAATAAACTTCAGAGTTTCTGTAATATATCAAGAAGCCAATTGATGTAATACAGAATAGGGGAAAGATTAGGGACTGTCATTTGTCTTTTCTTGGCTCATTTTCTCAAGGTGTACACCCTCTCATAATTGTTATTCTCTTTTTTCTTCCAGTGTGCATACATACACAAGCAAACATTTCTCTGCAAACATATATGCTTGAGTCCCACACAGCCAATGAATACCTGCCTGACAGCAATCCCTGGAGGCCCTGGAAAGAAAATGGGCCACACCTCCTCAATTGCACTGGATCCAATTTGTACCATTTCAACTGACACTCTGGCCAGAGCTTCCGCTACTGACTTCAATCAATTTGAGGATTTCAAGTGAGACCTTCGATCAAGCAAATCCCATCTAACATGGACTGGACACAATCCATTCAAGACTTTCACTATACTAACATTTTCTTCCTACTAGTCCCCACGAGTCTATCACCATCCCATTTCAGCAGGAAGTAACTTGGAGGATCCTATGCCCCTTTTCCCCCATTGTTGTCACTAAGGATAGTGTATACCTAGATAGTGATAGCTTCTTATTGTTTATAGTTGGGACTGGAAGGAGGTGTTCAGGCTTGGACACTTCTTTTAGATGACTTTTGGGTTTAGTTAAACCAGACATGGTTAAGATGTAACATAAGCAGATTGGTGTATCTTTTATTTTACCTGTATGATTGTTAATTTTGGATATTTTATACTGTTAAGTTTTAATCCTCTTTCATACTAAAAGATGAATTGTAGGGGACACTCTAACCATGTCTACTAGGAGCTGGCTACAGTTGTGCTTGACCATGCCTTTGAGGCATGGTCAGGGTGATGTAGAGAAGGTTTAAGAGTGGGGTGCATGCATGTTGAAGGCCTCTTCTGTTTCATTTTCTGCTTGGTGTACTTACTCCTGCCCTGCCGGCTGGCTAGGCCACTCTGTAAGTAATGCTTTCCCCTAATAAATACCCTTATATTTTTACCTGACTCCATATTAGTAATTCCTACATTAAACAATCATTCCAACTATAGTTGCACAATGCTTAAGTTACGACTACATAGAAATTCCTTTACAAAGTACATGTGAGCATAAGGGTGAATTCTATAGCTGAAAGTCCTAGAATCTAATATTTGTCTCCGACTGAAATAGCATAGTAGTCAACAACCATAGCATAATTTGACATTGTAAGCCCCTCATCCTAACACCTGTATCCAACCCCCTTCCCCAGAGTAAAAGGCCTAAGGTCTAGGCTTGAAATTCCTCCAATCCCCACCCTGAAAAGCTTCAGCCTGAAAATCTCAACCCCCTCCCTAAGAAAATCTATACCAAACTCTGCCTTTTTCTCAGTTCCCTCCTGTTTCTTGCCTGAGCAGAGGCACTTAACCTCCTGGGTTTTTCTGTTCCAATAAAACTCTTGTGTGGGGTTTATTGTGCAGCATGACTGTGGTGTTCCTTGGCTCCCACATGACAGGATACCTTTCCATGCAAGCTGTATTGTTTACAGATATCTGCCCACCAAGGATGGGCTCTATTAACTGGTCTAAATAAAATGATCTAGGGAACAGAGAGTCTGAGATAAACACTTTTGGTGAGGTCTATCTCTATAGCAAAAGATGGATGAGGTCTGCCCCCATAGATAGCAAAAAGTTGGTGAGGTTTGTTGTCACAAATAGGGAAAATGTTACCAAGTCGTTAACAATTTCTACCCCCAGCTTTCTGGGCAGAAAAACATGCATTGCATTTCCTTCATTGAAGAGTGGCCCCTGTATTTTTAACAATCCTAGTTTCCCTAGTGATCTCTGGGCATAAAGACCTTTATGCTCCCAATGCCACTTAAGGAAAATGATAATTCTAAAACTTTTCCAATATATTGCCTTCCGGGAATATGTCTAAAATTTCTTCCATTATCTATTCTTGGCTGTTAGTGGTACCTTTGGGGGGGGGTCAAAGTTTAAATTTCTAGTAGATGAAGAACACTGAAAGTTTACTTTAATTTAAAATTAAATTCACTGCTTGATTATAATTTATTTTTTCTAATAGATGACAGAAATATCTAAAATGTACTCACATGAGTTAGGATTAAACAACAGACAATTACATCTTTACATTTGAGAGGATAGGCATCCCATAGAAATTCATCAGTTGGGTTGGTGTCTCCTGATTATTTTGTTGTAGTATAGATAGTTTAATTATCCTTTCTGTTCATCTTTATTTTAATTCTTCATGTAGGGACATTAGTCATGTTTGATTGGAAGCTTCCCCAATTACTTTCTAACTTCATTAGCTTTAGAGATTCTATCTCCAAGCAGAGTTACATTTTGAAGATATTTACAGTTTCTCCATAAGCACTTGGGACACAAAATTCAGTCCTTATCATACATCTTGAAATTCACACTAGTCATAGGCATAATAACACACACCTTTAATCCCAGCAATTGGGAATCAGAGGCAGGCAGAACTCTTATGAGTTTGAGTCCCACATGGTATACATAGTTCCACAACAGCCAGAGATACATAATGGAGAGACCCTGTCTCAATACAACAGCCAAATTAAATTCATTTTGTCATCTATTAGTTGGTAATTTAATTAATCTGCCTTGTTGGTGTATTCTCTGTGTGTCCCACTTGGTAAAGGGAAGGTAAAATCACAAGTTCAAATTACTGTTCTCCATGGTGTTCAGATGTTTCCAGAAGACTGAACTGATAGCTAGTGATCATGATAGTTCACTCATGTGCATATGCATGAATCTTCAGTGAGGAATAAACTCTGGTGTTATTAAATTTATCATTCATTGTTTGATTTTTTTCAAATGCTTATATCAATCATTTTAAAATTGTCTATTGACGCATAACCAAATGTTAGTATTGATTTTCAAGTTAAAGACTGAAACATGCAGAATGTGTGTATATTTTCTGTGATCACAGAGAAAGCATCACAGAACCACATGTTCTCCTAGAGCACTACATACAAGGTGACTGTTGTGTAATTTTATCTAATTGTGTCTAATTTGTAGTCTTATCTTCTGTTTTTTTTTTAAGTTACACATAGAATTTAACAGAAATGTTTAAAAATTAGTCTTAAACTATCATGTTGCAAGAACAATTTCTGTGAACATATTCTATTCTTTTCTCTTTGACATCCCAGCCCACACAACTAGTACTACTGTTCCTTTTAATTAAAATGGGAAAATATATTACTTATAAGCTTAGTCTTAACCAGAGCCAAGAACAAAATCTATAGCCACCATAAAGGGAAATGCTCCATAAAATGGGATGAAAGTGATAAATTGGTAAATACATTGTATAATTATTGGATCCTTTCTCTTATTTATCTTTTATGAGTGGCAAGAATATACAAGAGATTCCCCCAAATCACTGTTGAGTAAAATATGAAAAACTGAATTCCATAAGGATCTTACTGTTTAAAAATATTTGAAATTAATATAACCTGAATCTTTTCTATTTTCTCTTCAAAGGAATTAGCAAAAATCTTCTAGATATTTTCTTTGATGGGTGATACATGATGTAATAGAAAAACTGTGAGGGAGGTGATGGGTTGGGGGGATGATGGAGCTCATGCAGGCATGTGTGCCTGAGGTGTGTGGAAGCCAGAGGATAGCCTTTGGTGCCATTCTCAGGAGCAGTTCACTGGTGTTTTTGAGACAGGGTTTCTGACTGGCCTGGAAATCACTCATTAGGGTAGGCTGTCTATCCAGGCAGCCCCAGGGACCCCCCCCCACAATTCCTCACTTGTGCTGGGATTACAAGCGTGAGTCACCAATCCAACCTTTTCAGTGTGCATTCTGAGAATCACTCTTAACCTTCAAGGTTTCACATCAAGCACTGACCAACCTAATACCTCCCAGCCATAAGAAAACCAGTTCTTAATGAAGCATCTGTGTTAGGAGATCATTTAGATATCAGAGTAAGTAGGTGCTCCCAGGGAGGACAAACTGAACTTATGTCCACTTACTGTGATTATTTTCCCAATTCTCAAATCTGCTGGAATTTATATTAATGTCTTTGCTTAAATATTAGGCCTGTATTTTTACCAGCCTTGGTCTGCATATTCCTTCTGAACTATATTTTGGAGTAATAATATCCATTCATTCTGCTTTAAATACAGATGGATATTTTGACTTTCGAATACATATCAACTCAAATAAGATTTCTATACAATTGTTCATAAAATATTTATTTCCCAATAGAGGAAAGAAAGGAAGTAAAATTTGGGTTAAATGTCCTACATTGGGTGGCTAGATTCACACTTATTTGATCATAATATATGGAAATCATCAATGACTCTGAAGTTTGGAAAAGGTATAGCAATCCAGCTCTATATCAAGCAAAATATTCACTTAATTTTTTTTCAGAAGGTTTGTACGGTTATGGAGAGAGCTACAAGAGGGAGTGAAGGGCCCATGACAGACACCCAAACGATCCTTCTGCATTTTCTGTCTTGTGAGTGCCAACAGCTTGATCTTGGTCTTCTCAGGCACCAACACAGTGAAAAATCTACTTCAGTTTTATTGATAACTGTTTTTTTGTTTGTTTGTTTGTTTTTGTTTTCTGAGACAGGGTTTCTCTGTGGCTTTGGAGGCTGTCCTGGAACTAGCTCTTGTAGACCAGGCTGGTCTCAAACTCACAGAGATCCACCTGCCTCTGCCTCCTCAGTGCTGGGATTAAAGGTGTGCTGGACCAATGCATGGCATTAACTGTTGCTTTTATCACCCAGTCTATGGCATTTTGTTATTAACAAGTACATAACAATCTTTTACATTTGTGGTTCTCAATTGCAATTATTGTTGCCAACACAAACCACAAGTAGCTGAAGGCATTGGGCTCTAGGTGTGATTAGATTTTCTGGGAGTTCCTACTTATGTTTTATTTCCTGGGTCCCTGGTACACCTTTTGGTTATTTAAAATCATACTGAGCTGTTATACATAAGGACGTTTTCTTTTAAATGTTGAGAGTTTTGATGGAGTAACTTTCCACAATTTCTGTAGAGAGAGCATGCCACCAGACTCCACTTAATAGGCTCTGTTTTCAAAAAGGAATTGTTTCCTTCCATGCTGCCATGTCACTTCTGTAGTCCTGTTTTATTTTGCTTCACCGTGTCCCCTCTTTGATGCTCACCTTATCTCTATTTGTTCTCATGATTATTTTACGTGAATCATAGACACAGGGCTGTGGGGAAAATGACAGGTCATTGTATTCAGACCTCTGTACCCAGTGCATGTTATTGCCAGACACTTATATTACTCCCTTAGGAATTATGTTTAATCTCCTTCAGAATGTCTTATTGATGCTTCCTCAATGACCTCTTTGGGTAGCTATTCCATTGCTAAATTGCTCTTCCTTTTAGAACACTTTCTCTTATAAGTAATTTAAACATGCCCTTCTTATTTCCTGTAAAACATTCTGAGTCAACTTCGAATGATTCTTCACTCTATGCTGTATTACCTTGTTCTTCCAAGTAAAATACCACAAGCCACAGGAGGCAAGCCCTCCTTTCAATATGTTGGTCATTCAGAAAAAAAATCTAACAGATGTGTGTTATTCCCACATCCATGAAAATAATATCTAAAAATTATTCAGTTATAATGTGGTTCTACTATGCCTACATTTTGATTAAGACATATATCGATTAGTATTTGATTCAGTATATGATCTTGTGGAACTTCAAATCTTTGGTGCTTACATCCATTGCTTTTAGGTTACTAACCACGTAAATTTAAAAAATTAGATTTTAGAATGGGTATGCATGTTTATTGAGTCTTTTGTATCATGTAGTATATTATTTAAAGTTTTTAACATATCTTTTTTCCTAAAGATATGTTTCAATGTTGCTTTATAGGCAAATATACTCATTGTATATAAAGCTAAATATACTTAATTTTATTTCATTAGAACATATCATTCAAAATATTCTTGTTTTATAATTGTGAGTTTTTATATTGCTTTCCTGCTGTTTCCTAAGAATGGTTTAGTGCCCTTTACCTATAAAGATATTTTATGGAAATCTTGTCTTATTCTTCTCTAAGCTAACACTGAGTACATAGTTTTCTTTGTTTCTATCTCAAATTCTCACTTCTATAATTTTTAAAGTGCACAATACCTTTACTGTATGTTCTAGGAAATAATGCATTATGGCTTTTTGAGTTCAGTTCACAAAGTTAAGTGTTTAATTGATAAATACACACAGAATAGTATTTTCTGTGTTGTTTTTATAACTGACCTATTGATGGATTATGCCAATAATAGTGACAAAATTGGCTCTCAAATTGCCACAAATGATAGAACTTCAACATGCAAAAAAATCATATTTTAGTAGTATTGTGTTGAAAGACATTTATTGATAAACTTAGGTGATATTACCTCATATTTAAGAAAAGACAACAAAATTCTCTCTAGGAAACTAGCATGCTCATAGGTCAACTGAACAGAGAAAATACAGCATGCATAAGTCATATAAATGGACTTAAAACACAAAACTCATTTCAATAGATGCAGACAATGCCTTTGAAAATACGGTATGACCTCTTGATAAGTCAAGAATGTAGGACTAAAGGGAACATACCTCAGCCTAATGAAGGCTACCTCTGACAAAACCAATTGACTTCTTCCTAAGAAACAGCACCTGCCTCCAGGGGTTGTTTGGAGGATTTGGGTTACACATATGAAATTAGTTAGGATATTCGTAAGCACAGAATTGTACACAGAGGCTAACAGCTTTAGTATCAAGAATCATAACTGAGACAATGTTCCTTTTTAAGATTCTTAATATCCAGGTTTAAAATCGAAACTTTCCCCCCATATACTATAAAGTACTTAATAGGAATATTTTATCTTTTTCTAAGGTTAAAAACACTATACTAATAATTTCCGAGCATTTTTCTAAACTAGTATCTAGATCTAAATCTTTATCTAGAAAAGTTCATTAAATATAGCCCACATGCACCTCACACTCAATGTGTTCTAACTGAAATTAATGTTTTATCAAGTTTGTTTCATGGTTAGCTCATGTTAACTGGAAAGATCAACTATGCCAGCCTTCGCCAGAAGGTTCCCACACTCAACAGGAGAGCATCTTCTGTGATGGAAGATCATATTAAGATTCCCTTCATATTTAAAACACCAAAGAGAGATCAAGCACCCTGATATTTGAAACTTGATCTCACACTGGCTCCTCCCAGTGTAAGTCTGATGGGCATAAACTCAGCAGTCTGTGAAGGGAAGTTAACCACAGGGAGGAATTAATTGGAATGTCCTCACAGTTCCATTTCCTTTCAGCATTTTGTTAGCACACTGCATCTTTCACATACTAGATTAAGAAGATCTAGACTATAAACAAAATGAACATTTACATGAAGCTCTTTCTGTAAGAAACATAGTGTAAGAAAGTTTATCATTGTATTTTCCAATGGTTTTGTAAAATATGTGGCATGTTCTATCAAATGCGATGTTTGCACCTGATTCCAGGCCTTGGTTGTGTCTCTCCTCACCTGTTATTTACATACTGAGTATGCAGTCTCACAATGATCTTCCTACTGTTCATCTTACTCTATACACAACTTGCTGTCTGCACTACCTAACAGCCGTCTCTTCCTGTGATAATCGTCTCCTGAAGCTACTTCCTACCTTGGGACCATTGTACCATTGTGTTTGTGATCTACTTATCCCTATATTAAGTTTTCTACAGAGTGGGTGTGGCTTTACCTCCCTCTCACTTAAATCTTATTTAAACCAAATTTCAATGTACTAAGAAGGAAATGATAACATTTCAATCACTGAATGAACCACAGCAGCTCATTCAAGGAAAGGGGTTACATGAAAAAAAAATGCCTGCTGGTCTAGAATAAGGCCTATCCTTGCTATATTTGCTTTGTATTCTATTTTGGTTTATGATATGTTTTATTGGGTAGGTAGGTAGATACTCTAGAATATCTTGAAATGCTTTTAGACTGTCTTGTATTCTATTCCTAGTACCAGGAAATGCAAAGCAAATTCAGGAAAGGGCACTTTCTCCAAATACATACCTGTCAAAACCCTTTCAAAGCCCATTAGAACTGCCATGGTTTCTTGTCACTAGGTACTCTAATAGTAGAAGAACAATCATTTCAGTAAGGTCAAAATCCCATCATGCACAACTAGATTTCTCTAGAAATCATGGTCATGTCAACCTTTCACCTTACAAATGAATTTGTAATAACTGTGAATCTCCCCTAGTACTTATGTTCCTTGGACAAAAGTTCAGTAATTACACATAACTTTTTATAGGTAATCAGTTTCTGTATATATAGTTATCAATTGGCTTAGTGTTGCTAGAAAGAAGAAAGAATATTAGAATGTTGACAATTAATTACAAAATCAATTTTAATTAAGAAAAATATTACTAGTCAATAACAAGGTATTTTGATTCCTACATTATTATAAATTGCTAAAATTATATATATATATGTATATATAGATACATATATATATATATATATATATATATATTATATAATGGGTCCAAGTGGATAAATAGGGACAAGAAACTGCACTTGGATATCTCAGTGGCAATATAATTGCCATTGTACCTGCAAAATAAAACTATTGTTCTTTCTGCAGGTGACATGCCTGTCTGTGTTTTTGAACTGATGACCTGCTGGTACTTCACAAATAGCAGGTAAACAAATTTCTCTCAGAATTGAGAAAAAATTTAAATGTCAAATTGTCGTGAAGTTGAGAACTCTCTAAGGGCAGAGGAATCTAGTATTTAAGAGGGTGAAGAAATAAGCGAAATGACCCAGTCATAAAACTTACCCTAAGAGAGAAAATAGCTGGGAGTGAAGAACCAATTCTTTGGAGCACAAAGATAGGAGGATAATTGGTTCACAAGAAACACTTGTACCTCAAGTAGAGAAAGCATAGGTTGATAACCCTTGTGGAATGATGAAGGAAAACATCAGTGCTGTCCTCATAACCATGGAGGCTGGGATGGCCCTAGCATTTCACTCTATTGTGAAAGCTAAAGGACAGAAGAAAAGGAAGCCATTGTTCACTTGGAAAGGATCTAAAATGATTTCAGGCTAGAGGAAACTCAGTCTGGATTGAAACCACATGGAAATAAAAGGATAAAGGAATATTAGATGTATAAAATCAAAATTATTGATAATTTTAGAGTAATTACTGAAATAATCATATCAAATAATTGAATTAATTAATATTTCTATTGCTACTTAACGTAAGTATATAGTAATTGAAGTTAGTGATCATTTTTCTCCTTCTTCCTCCCAATCCACAGGCATTTATTGGGCAAAAGCCTTGTGGGGAAACTTCAGAAAATAGATTAAATAACTTTATTATGGACATAATACTAAAGAGTGGCCAAAGGCTATGAACCCACTACATATTGGCTGTATACCTTAAGGTATCTGAGAAACATCTTGTCTACTGTGAAACAACTCATTCTTGGAAAAAGACTGTAACTCAGGGATATAAGTCTGCAACAGATAACAAAATTGTGTCTACTACTATAATATCAAGCATTTTGTAGTGCATTTTCATATGATCAGATCAGTCATCTGCTTATACCAGAAACACCTGAAGGCACATCTTTCTCACCTGTGCCCCTGGAGGGACATTCACAGCATCTCAACATAATTCTTTCCAATGTAATTCAAATATATGTGGTTCATATTTGGTCTCCATATTAGTGAGCCATTTATGCATTTCTACCCTTCCTATCCTCATTAAATGAAGCCCAAAACAACATTTTCTCTAACTTGATGCTTTCAGATGTTTCTTCCAAGGAATTTTATCCAAAATTGGGGAGATGTGAAATTAGAAATGTGGGTGGAATTTACTACTTTCTATCTCGTAGTAAATGAGAATCAACAAACACACTTAACAGAGAACCTGTCTATGAAACGTTCTATGAGAGTGAAGCATAATTTCATTATGTATCATTTATAATTTGGAGCATTTTCTTTTTACTATTTCTAAACAAGCTTTAGCTTCTTAGTGTTGATTATAATCTGCAGAACCCTTAAGGAATGTGTCCAAATATATGATTGTCATTAATTTTTCTTATGCTTATCTCAATCCAAAATTGTCACTAAGAGTTACTACACTACTTTCAGAATATGAACATTGAAAAATAGGATATTGAGGTTCATATGTAAAACAGTTAATCTCAGTAAAATATGGCCAAGGCTTGTAACTTCTAAAGGTAATAATTATTTCTGAAACTGAAAAACATTAAATGGGACTCTAACACATACTTCCAAAGTTCCATATTTTCTGTTTCAAGAATGGGGCCATTTTATTTCACCTCATGAAAATCACTACTGTGTTCCTGTTTCTCCTCATCATAGAAACTTTTATCTGAATCCTTGCCTTATTAGAGAAAGTTTATTGTACAGTCAAGTCTTCAAATTCCTTGTAGGTAAACATTTTTCTTAAATTTATCACCTCATTTAATAGATTACTAAACTATCATTTGATTTTGTGTGTTTGCATATACATATGCATAGTTTGTATGCATGTGATATTAACTGTCTAAAATAAATTATAACACTAAAAGGAAGAGAAAAATCAACATCATCATGATTAACTCAAATGGCAGTGATTCTACTAGTTAAGCAGGTATAAGTCATTTATTTGGGAAGGAGACAAAGTGATTTGCTTACTAATAACATCCATTTAAGTTGTCTAGCCCAGTATGTTACATTTTTCTATTTATTAAAAAATATTTGTTTTTAGGCCTGGTAATAGTGGTGCATGCCTTTAGTCCCGGAACTGGAGAGGCAGAGGCAGGCAGATCTCTGTGAGTTCAAGGCCAGCCTTGTCTACAGAGTGAACTCCAGTACAACCTCCAAAAAAAAAAAAAATACAGAGAACCCTGTCTCAAAAACCAAAAAAAAAAAAAAAAAATGTGCTTTTCATTCATACAACAAAGACATCTGCTCAACTATGCTCATAG